>NW_024044570.1:244135-256635 GCF_014851395.1 Micropterus salmoides | reverse complement strand
ATTGTATGTATTATATCTTATACCATGCAAAAGGACATGTTGGATATTGGCTATTTAGTCTCCACCAAGGCAGCTTTCCAAGGACTGTCTTGATTTGACGATTCAGGGTTTTGTCTTTGTTTGCCAAAAGTATTTATTTGTAGTATTGTTTTTTTTATCCACTGAGCTCCACATGATCATCGAACCAAATGAATACATCCAAAATTCATTATAACCGGGGTTATGACCATAGCACTGCTGAGTGTGAAGGTCGAAAAGAAATATTGTGACTGAGAGTGCATCCTGCGAGTGTGGCAGAAACAGTTCAGGCAGTTGTGTGGGTTTGAATGTCAAAAGGCTCTTAACCAGTGAGGGAAGAGACACCAGCACACTGCTGATGGCAGAGGTCGATACGCAGGGCTGTTTAACACCTCAACCCTCTCCAATTAAAAGGCTTTTAGATTTCAAACTCACACAAGAGCCTCAGCCTGGGGGGTTCACATTTTTGCACACTTGTAGCTGTGATATTTAGCCTTTTTAAAATCTGTAAATCTGCAACTGACATGATCTCCTGTGGAAACCTGGAGCGCTCAGAGGATTCACAAACTCTGCTCATGTTATCTGCCGGCTGTGCGATGGCTCGTCTCGGTGGTAGGGCCCCAGGGTGCAGCAGAGAAGGAGAGTGGGGGGTGCGCCAGATGGTCTCTTCATTAAACGCTTCTGTACCGCGGGGCTCTCCTTCCTGCTATAACCCAGCCGAGCCTATCAGCACTCGCAATTAGACAGAGTTAATAGAGCATGGCAAATAAGAATTGTTTATACTAGTTTATTACAAGCCTTAATAGTTTTTACTTTGCATCATCACAAGAAAATTAGATTGCCTTTGCAAGCTTCTGAGGTCGAAAAGCTTTCAGGAGTGAAGTAGTTTTCAGGGTCGTTTGGCGAGCTGTTGGCGGGCCAAGGCTTGTGGAGTGGAAGGAGGTGGGATTGCAGCGCTGAGGGTAATTTATGGTGCAGGACTACAGGCTTGATGACTGCAGGGGTCACTGGATGATATCTACATCTGTATGGAGCTGAAAACCCGACTCTGGTCCAAAATGATTTTCAAGTATGTTTTTAGCTCGTGAAGGGAAAACACAGTTCTGCATGATCTTATACTTTGGTCCATGTTGTTTCTGGGTGTATTTGTCATGGAAACAGAGCCAACACACTATATGCCAGACAATGTATGTGGATGTTACACTCATATGTGGTCGTTGAACATCTTATCTCTTTAGGGGAAGACTTTTGAGCGACAACATAGTAAATCACTCCCTTAGCTCATTCATCTCTCTCTCTGTCTCTTTGCAGTGAAGATGGCGGAGCTACTTGCCATCAAGAGGGAGCTGACAGTGATCAAGGTTCAGATCGATGGCCTGTTGGACAGCGTAGACATGATGGACAGACAGAGGAAGGACTGCTCAGGTAGAGACAACAAACGGTTGGACAGCTTCCTGTCCCTGGCAACTGTTTTGCTGTCTTGTAGAAATCAAACCCCCAGCCTCAGGGTCAGAAAGGGAAAGTAAACCCTCTTAAAAAGAGCCCCTGTTTTTGTGCACAAGCCAGACGGTCAGATACCCGAAATAAAGCACATTATTGTTGAACCCTTTTGACCACATTAAAGATCCTCTTCATCTCAAAGCTTCAAGCCACTTCTTGTCAAGTGATCATTAAAAAAGTCCATTTGAACCAGCAGTAACTATGCTAACAGCTTGTAACGGTTTAGCGTGCAAGTCAATTTTGTGATTTGTTGATATTATGGGGTGCCAGTCAGTCAAGCGGCCTGTGGTCGACAGTAAGTTTATGATCAAATTCGGCACTCAAATCAACACTTGACTTGCCTACAATAAAATCCATAGATGACAATGGTTTAAGTTTAAACGTTTATAATCACTACCAAGGCATTTTTGACAAGCTATGCCAGGCTGCTGCTCCTGGCAACGGCATGCAGGAAAACAAACGGGCTATAGCCTACAATGTAAACAAATAATTTAAAAAAAACTTGCAGGTTGTCTTAACTTACATCTAGGCTATGCATCAAAAATCAAGCCTTCAGCACAGAACATGGCCAATCCCAAATGAAAAACGAGTCAGCCTCCTAACACTACAGCCAGAAGCCCCTGTGTGAGCAGACTGTATCATATGTGTCGATGTAATGGGTTACAAATCGTGTTTATTTCTGTTTTATCCAGAGATGCTCACAAGTCTTTGAGCTAGGGTCCAAGTCAAGTTCAATCCAGGTTGCTAATAAAACTGCAGAGCAATAAGGAATTCTGTAACTGTAACCTGTTTTTCATTTACAGAGCACAACCATGTAAAGTACAATTCAATTATTGACGGCTTATTAAATACTGTAAGTCAAAACACTCCCCAGACTCCTAAACCCAGTGTAACGTTAACTAAACAAAACTGTAAAGTTAACATGGTCAACAATTAAGCTCTAACCTGTTTTTAACTTACAGAGCACAACCATATAATGTGCAATGCAGTTAATGACAGCTTATAAACTACTCTAAGTCAACACCAGCGTAATGTTATAATTAAATAAAACTGTAAGGTTAGGTTACATGATCAACAATAAACCTGTAACGTCTTTCTAGCCAACGGTAATAATTAACGTGATGGCAGCCAGCGGGACGTAAATGATTACGTTAATCGACCACCACAAGTTTGGCAAGTAAACAAACGCTCGTTCATCTTTTCATAACGCACAGTCGGCGCAAACCTCCGGTAGGTCGTAGCTGAAGCAAGAAGCAAGCAAACGTTAGATGGCCAATACTGAGCTAAACATGTTCACTCACCACATATTTGCGTTCAGCTCGTCTTTGTTTGGGTCTTGTTGTATGAAGTTTTAAAGCCAAGGTTTATGATAAATGGCACAGCAGCTGCCGGTGTTTGTTGTCCTCTCTCACGTGCGGCCGCACACAGCAGATGCTACGTAGGCAGGTTATAGGTAACTTTGGGAGGGAATAACAGCAAGCTCATCAGACATTTCTTAAAAATAAACATTGTTCACGAGTCCCGCGCCTCGAGTCCAAGTCGAGTCTGAAGTCACTGTGTGTGCGACTTAAGTCGCACTCGAGTCCGAGTCTCTAACTCGAGTCCGCATCTCCATCTCCAACTTCTCCTAGTTTCTTTTAATTGATGGATGTCTTAAACAGTAAAAGTCCCAGGGGCGTAAATAAGTGGGGCCCTTTCAGTCTCAGGCTGAAATGCAGGGTTCTAAAGGGACTCCAGTGTTACATAGCGCCTAGCTGGCACTGCGAGCCCAGAGACAGAGGCCACTCACCTTTTTACAAGTCAGTATAGCATCAAATGATTTTGAAGCTGTTGTTTTCAGATAAAATTACTGTTGCTTTAAGTACAGTACTAAATGTATTACATTCCACCACTGTCTATAAGATGAAGAGACAGTGGGCTCCCTTCTTATGTCACACCAGAGGCTTCCCATAGGCCACCAGTATTAATAAACATATTAATCTGTCACTGTGAATCGAGTCCATCATATCACAGCTGACGCTGACAAGTCCAGATCCCAGTTTTATTATAAAAAAAAAAACAATATCGGCCTCACACATCAGTGTGATCCAGGTCAGATCCTGGTACTTCCTCTGAACTGAAGTTTATTATTGCAAACGATCTGCGAGGGAGTGGCAACGTGGAGAGAGTTGGTTTGTTTACCATCAGATGTGATCCGCTATCACGCTGCATCTGTGAGTAATGGTTCAATGACAAAACCGCCGCCAGGAGAGCGTGGATTATGACAGTGAGGTAAACAGTGATAAACACCGGCCTCATAACCTTTCATAAGCTCCCCTTCAGCGCTCAGGAGTTATCTTGTCGTCGACCAAGTCTGTGTGTGTGTGTGTTGGTTTTATTTCTCTACCTTGAAAATTTTCTTTGCGAGGATAAAAAAAATATGAGGCAATTATCCAAAGTGACATGTTGACAGTCTTCACTTCTTTACATGAGTCTTCCCTCCAACACCAATATTAGAAAAACTTCTCTCCCTCTGCGCTGAGGGTGAGGTCGCACGACAGTTTAGCAGAATAATGAAAACCTGTGTGTGAAACTTTAACAGGTAAATGAACCCAGTCACAGTTTCTGTATCTGGAACCCAGTAGGTATTTATTTAGGTGATGCCAGATACAGACTTCAAGGTTCTAAGAGGGCCAGATTTGAATGAAAGTTTTTTAGACGGACAGTTTACATATAACCATAGTTTCAACAGTATTTAAATTTCCTGACAGTTTGTGCAGAAATTCTTTGGTTATGCAAACCGATTGTTGCAGCAGCAGTCCGGGGGGCTGGTCTCAGACCATCTTGGAGGTGAAGATGCTGGATGTGGAGGTCCTGGGCTGTTGTGGTTACACGTGGTCGGCGGTTTTGAGGCCGGTTGGACGTACCGCCACATTCTCTGAAACACCTTTGGAGACGGCTTTTATGAGGGGGTTAAAACATTAAAAAACATTGTCAGTGCCTGTGTGACAGTTTTCAGTGTGCGTGTGTCTGTTTTTCAATGTTTTCATGGTAGAGAAATTCACGGGCAACAGCTCCGGTGGACATTCCTGCAGTCAGCATGCCAATTGCACACTCCCTCAAAAACTTGCGACATCTGTGGCATTGTGCTGTGTGATGGAACTGCACATTTTGGAGTGGCCTTTTATTGTGGCCATCCTAAGGCCTTTTATTTTGGCCAGCCTAAGGCACACCTGTGCAATCCCCATGCTGTCTGATCAGCATCTTGAAATGCCACACCTGTGAGGTGGATGGATTATCTCTGCAAAGGAGAAGTGCTCACTAACACAGATTTTGACAGATTTGTGAACAATATTTGAGAGAAATAGGCCTTTTGTGTACATAGAGAAAGTCTTAGATCTTTGAGTTCAGCTCATGATGAATATAAATACACTGGTAATAATAATAATAATAATAACTGGTCATAAATTTTAGAACACCCCTATTTTTCTATCTTATTGAAATCTAAGTAGTTCAAGTCCAGTGAAAAAAAATTAAATGGTACAAAAGTCAGCAGAAAACTGTCAAAGTTAAAAACAATGTTATTTCACTATAGGATCAACAAATGACCATGGTCTGTGTTCCTTCATTAGAGGTTCAGTGTGTAAGTTTTAGTGGCATCTAGTGGTGAGGGTTGTGAATTGCAATCAGCTGTAGGATTTTCTTTTTTCTAATAAAGCAGTTGACAACTACTACTAACGGTACTTGTTGTTCTTCTTCTTCTTTGTATGTAACAACTTAGTGAGGTTTTTTTCTCAGTGTAGAGCAGTTTGTCCTTTTGGGCTGCTGTAGAAACATGGCGGCGCAACGTGGTGTCGTCCATGTAAGAGGTGTTTGTACATAGAAATGACCCATTGTGAAGTAATAAAAACATAACGCTTCATTATGTAAGCTCTTTACACACCACTGAATATTGCACACTGAACCTTAATATTAGACATGATATATATTCTATTTTAAAAATAAAGCTTCTGAGGGTGTTTACTGTAGAAATGTGTTTCAAAGCTTCATTTCCTGTCACTGGTACAGAATAACTTGAAGTTGTCAACTCATTACTTGAACCCTGAAAATTGTTTATCTCTGAAATTCACATTATTTCTCAGTTTTGCTGACCTAAACTTTGTCTTTCCTTCTTTGGTTATTCAGCAGCAGTGGAAGGAAATGAAGCCTTGAAAGTTGATGGGAAAACACATTTCTAGAGCTGTTCCCATGTGTAAACCCCCTCAGAAGGTTTATTTGTACAATATAATATATATTATCTATAATATTAATCAGGGAAGACAAACCAGGTGGTCATCGGTTAATCCTACGGTGAAATAATGAGCGGAACGCCTTCATTTAATTGTTGATTTTATATATAAAAATGTCAGACTTGAACTACTTGTATTTCAATACACACAAGAAACATAGCGGTGTTCTGAAAACTTTTGTAGTGTATACACACTTATATAAGAGTTTGATGGGTAAAAACACATTTCTTTATTCTGCTGTGGAATAATCCTCCTTTAAGCCAAGAATTGATCTTCATAGTGTCCTTGAACAGATGATTTCTCTCATTTATATTAGGAGAGCTTGGAACATATAGCCACTCATGTTTTGTCTCGACTGGTGTTATGGTTTTATGTTTTTATCCACAATGGAAATGAACCTTTTAGGTCGGAGCCGGTGAAAGGCTGACAGGGGGAGAGAGAGAGGGAGAGGGAGGGAGGGAGAACAGCAACAAAGGGGATGTTAGGATTATATGGTCTTGATTCGCCGAGGCCACCAAGATGCCCCAAAAGCTCCAATGTATAAAATATGCAGAGCTGTACGACACAGAAGGAGAGTAAGATCATCTGCAGGGTTCAGTCAAAGAATACACAATGTCACTGATGGTACTCACAACTGTAGTGATGCTGTGTGTGTGTGTGTGTCTGTGTCAGAGTGTCCTCAGAGCAGGGAGCCCAGTGTGTCTCCTCACAGAGGCTCAGTCAGCAGTCTGGAGAGAGAAAGTCCTGAACCAGGAGAGGCCAGCGAGGACGAGCCGCTGCACTACCAGCACTACTACCCCCACAGCTACCCCCACAGGGTAAATATAATCCACTAATACCCCCACAGGGTAAATATATACCACTACTACCCCCACAGCTACCCCCACAGGGTAAATATAATCCACTAATACCCCCACAGGGTAAATATATACCACTACTACCCCCACAGGGTAAATATAATCCACTAATACCCCCACAGGGTAATATATACCACTACTACCCCCACAGGGTAAATATATACCACTACTACCCCCACAGCTACCCCCACAGGGTAAATATAATCCACTAATACCCCCACAGGGTAAATATATACCACTACTACCCCCACAGCTACCCCCACAGGGTAAATATAATCCACTAATACCCCCACAGGGTAAATATATACCACTACTACCCCCACAGGGTAAATATAATCCACTAATACCCCCACAGGGTAAATATATACCACTACTAACCCCACAGGGTAAATATACCACTACTACCCCCACAGCTACCCCCACAGGGTAAATATAATCCACTAATACCCCCACAGGGTAAATATATACCACTACTACCCCCACAGCTACCCCCACAGGGTAAATATAATCCACTAATACCCCCACAGGGTAAATATATACCACTACTACCCCCACAGCTACCCCCACAGGGTAAATATAATCCACTAATACCCCCACAGGGTAAATATACCACTACTACCCCCACAGGGTAAATATAATCCACTAATACCCCCACAGGGTAAATATATACCACTACTACCCCCACAGGGTAAATATATACCACTACTACCCCCACAGCTACCCCCACAGGGTAAATATAATCCACTAATACCCCCACAGGGTAAATATATACCACTACTACCCCCACAGCTACCCCCACAGGGTAAATATAATCCACTAATACCCCACAGGGTAAATATATACCACTACTACCCCCACAGCTACCCCCACAGGGTAAATATAATCCACTAATACCCCACAGGGTAAATATATACCACTACTACCCCCACAGGGTAAATATATCCACTAATACCCCCACAGGGTAAATATATACCACTACTACCCCCACAGGGTAAATATATACCACTACTACCCCCACAGCTACCCCCACAGGGTAAATATAATCCACTAATACCCCCACAGGGTAAATATATACCACTACTACCCCCACAAACAAACCCCACAGGGTAAATATATACTACAGCTACCCCCACAGGGTAAATATAATCCACTAATACCCCCACAGGGTAAATATATACCACTACTACCCCCACAGCTACCCCCACAGGGTAAATATAATCCACTAATACCCCCACAGGGTAATATATACCACTACTACCCCCACAGGGTAAATATAATCCACTAATACCCCCACAGGGTAAATATATACCAATACTACCCCCACAGGGTAAATATATACCACTACTACCCCCACAGCTACCCCCACAGGGTAAATATAATCCACTAATACCCCCACAGGGTAAATATATACCACTACTACCCCCACAAACAAACCCCACAGGGTAAATATACTACAGCTACCCCCACAGGGTAAATATAATCCACTAATACCCCCACAGGGTAAATATATACCACTACTACCCCCACAGCTACCCCCACAGGGTAAATATAATCCACTAATACCCCCACAGGGTAAATATATACCACTACTACCCCCACAGGGTAAATATAATCCACTAATACCCCCACAGGGTAAATATATACCACTACTACCCCACAGGGTAAATATATACCACTACTACCCCCACAGCTACCCCCACAGGGTAAATATAATCCACTAATACCCCCACAGGGTAAATATATACCACTACTACCCCCACAAACAAACCCCACAGGGTAAATATATACTACAGCTACCCCCACAGGGTAAATATAATCCACTAATACCCCCACAGGGTAAATATATACCACTACTACCCCCACAAACTAACCCAACAGGGTAAATATAAACCACTACTACCCCCACAGCTACCCCCACAGGGTAAATATATACTACTATTACCCCCACGGGGTAAATAAATATCACTGCTACCCCCACAGCTACCCCCACAGGGTAAATATAATCCACTAATACCCCCACAGGGTAATATAACCACTACTAACCCCACAGGGTAAATATATACCACAGCTACCCCCACAGGTAAATATAATCCACTAATACCCCCACAGGATAAATATATACCACTACTACCCCACAGCTACTCCCACAGGGTAAATATACCACTACTAACCCCACAGGGTAAATATATACCACTACTACCCCCACAGGGTAAATATATACCACTACTAACCCCACAGGGTAAATATATACCACTACTAACCCCACAGGGTAAATATATGCCACTACTAACCCCACAGGGTAAATATATACCACTACTAACCCCACAGGGTAAATATACCACTACTACCCCACAGCTATCCCTACAGGGTAAATATAATCCACTAATACCCCCACAGGCTAAATATATACCATAACTACCCCCACAGGGTAAATATATACCACTGCTAACCCCACAAACTAACCCCACAGGGTAAATATACCACTACTAACCCCATAGGGAAAATCTATGCCACTACTACCCCACAGCTACCCTCACAGGGTAAATATTTACCACTACTACCCCCACAGGGTAAATATATACCACTACTAACCCCATAGGGTAAATATTTACCACTGCTAACCCCATAGGGTAAATATATACCACTACTAACCCCATAGGGTAAATATTTACCACTACTACCCCCACAGGATAAATATATACCACTACTAACCCCATAGGGTAAATATTTACCACTACTAACCCCTCAGGGTAAATATATACCACTACTAACCCCACAGGGTAAATATATACCACTACTAACCCCTCAGGGTAAATATATACCACTACTAACCCCTCAGGGTAAATATATACCACTACTAACCCCACAGGGTAAATATATACCACTACTAACCCCTCAGGGTAAATATATACCACTACTAACCCCACAGGTAAATATATACCACTACTAACCCCACAGGGTAAATATATACCACTACTAACCCCTCAGGGTAAATATATACCACTACTAACCCCACAGGGTAAATATATACCACTACTAACCCCTCAGGGTAAATATATACCACTACTAACCCCACAGGGTAAATATATACCACTACTAACCCCATAGGGAAAATCTATGGCACTACTACCCCACAGCTACCCTCACAGGGTAAATATTTACCACTACTACCCCCACAGGATAAATATATACCACTACTAACCCCATAGGGTAAATATTTACCACTACTACCCCCACAGGGTAAATATTTACCACTACTAACCCCACAAACAAACCCCACAGGGTAAATATATACCACTACTAACCCCACAGCTATCCCTACAGGGTAAATATAATCCACTAATACCCCCACAGGCTAAATATATACCATAACTACCCCCACAGGGTTAATATTTACCACTACTACTCCCACAAACAAACCCCACAGCGTAAATAAATACCACTACTAACCCCTCAGGGTAAATATATACCACTACTAACCCCACAAACTAACCCCACAGTGTAAATATATACCACTGCTAACCCCACAAACTAACCCCACAGGGTAAATATATACCACTACTAACCCCATAGGGAAAATCTATGCCACTACTACCCCACAGCTACCCTCACAGGGTAAATATTTACCACTACTACCCCCACAGGGTAAATAAATACCACTACTAACCCCTCAGGGTAAATATATACCACTACCAACCCCACAAACTAACCCCACAGTGTAAATATTTACCACTACTAACCCCACAAACAAACCCCACAGCGTAAATAAATACCACTACTAACCCCTCAGGGTAAATATATACCACTACTACCCCCACAGCTACTCCCACAGGGTAAATATATACCACTACTAACCCCACAGGGTAAATATATACCACTACTACCCCCACAGGGTAAATATATACCACTACTAACCCCACAGGGTAAATATTTACCACTACTAACCCCACAAACAAACCCCACAGCGTAAATAAATACCACTACTAACCCCTCAGGGTTAATATATACCACTACTACCCCCACAGCTACTCCCACAGGGTAAATATATACCACTACTAACCCCACAGGGTAAATATATACCACTACTACCCCCACAGGGTAAATATATACCACTACTAACCCCACAGGGTAAATATATGCCACTACTAACCCCACAGGGTAAATATATACCACTACTACCCCCACAGCTATCCCTACAGGGTAATATAATCCACTAATACCCCACAGGCTAAATATATACCATACCCCCCACAGGGTAAATATACCACTGCTAACCCCACAGGGTAAATATATGCCACTACTAACCCCACAGGGTAAATATATACCACTACTACCCCCACAGCTATCCCTACAGGGTAAATATAATCCACTAATACCCCCACAGGCTAAATATAACCATAACTACCCCCAGGGTAAATATATACCACTACTAACCCCACAAACTAACCCCACAGGGTAAATATATACCACTGCTAACCCCATAGGGAAAATCTATGCCACTACTACCCACAGCTACCCTCACAGGGTAATATTTACCACTACTACCCCCACAGGGTAAATATATACCACTACTAACCCCATAGGGTAAATATTTACCACTGCTAACCCCATAGGGTAAATATTTACCACTGCTAACCTCATAGGGTAAATATATACCACTACTAACCCCATAGGTAAATTTACCACTACTACCCCCACAGGGTAAATATATACCACTACTAACCCCATAGGGTAAATATATACCACTACTAACCCCTCAGGGTAAATATATACCACTACTAACCCCACAGGGTAAATATATACCACTACTAACCCCTCAGGGTAAATATATACCACTACTAACCCCACAGGGTAAATATATACCACTACTAACCCCATAGGGAAAATCTATGGCACTACTACCCCACAGCTACCCTCACAGGGTAAATATTTACCACTACTACCCCCACAGGGTAAATATATACCACTACTAACCCCATAGGGTAAATATTTACCACTACTACCCCCACAGGGTAAATATTTACCACTACTAACCCCACAAACAAACCCCACAGGGTAAATATATACCACTACTAACCCCACAGCTATCCCTACAGGGTAAATATAATCCACTAATACCCCCACAGGCTAAATATATACCATAACTACCCCCACAGGGTAAATATTTACCACTACTACCCCCACAAACTCCCACAGGGGAAATAAATACCACTACTAACCCCTCAGGGTAAATATATACCACTACTAACCCCAAACTAACCCCACAGTGTAAATATATACCACTGCTAACCCCACAAACTAACCCCACAGGGTAATATATACCACTACTAACCCCATAGGGAAAATCTATGCCACTACTACCCCACAGCTACCCTCACAGGGTAAATATTACCACTACTACCCCCACAGGGTAAATAAATACCACTAATAACCCCTCAGGGTAAATATATACCACTACTAACCCCACAAACTAACCCCACAGTGTAAATATTTACCACTACTAACCCCACAAACAAACCCCACAGCGTAAATAAATACCACTACTAACCCCTCAGGGTAAATATATACCACTACTACCCCCACAGGTTAAATATACCATTTCCCCCTCAACTATGACCACAGGGTAAATGTACTATCCTTTTCCCTTTAAACTATCCACACCAATGCCCCACAGGATAAATAGCTACCTCAGTAACTGCGTGGAGAGGGGCTCCATTGAGGTACACTGTAGAAGGTAATGTGACACTGCCATCTTGTGGATAATCTATTATTAACACCAACTTCTGTCCAGAAGGAGGCGTCTGTCCGAGTCTGTAAGTGCATCACTGAGGTACAATGTGGCATCTTGAAATAACCT
>NW_024044570.1:193213-243635 GCF_014851395.1 Micropterus salmoides | reverse complement strand
TTTATTCATATTTAGAACAAACTCTTTCGCAGATGAAAAAATAAAGAATATCCCGGGGAAAACTTTCTTACCTTCAACAAAAACAAAAAACAGTTTAGATCAGACTTAGAAAATGGATCACAAGACAACTTTGTTTTTGGTTTCAGTGGAAACTTGTCAGCAGCAGAAAAAACACATCGTGCAGGCGGCAACATCAATGCTGTTGTGAGTCATCCTGGTCTAACTTTAGAAACTCGAAGCTGCAATAGAATAAATCCACAGACGTTTATAAGCGGACACAGACATGTTTCCTCTGAGTGAATTAAAGGTCACGACTGTGGCTTTGCATGTTACGAGCCGGTTGGCTACAAATCGCGTACAGCGCACTTACATTACAGCCCACCACAGAACTTTTTAACCCCTTCCTTCCTTCCTTCCTTCCTCTTCCTTCCTTCCTACTGCTGTATATCTGGGGTTTTACACTCAGAACTTGACCTGCAGGTGTCACCACTTCTTTTATTTATTTTTTTATTCAGTACCACACATTGGCAGAAATCATTTAGAACTTCAAATTAACACTTGATGATAATAAGACCAACGTAAAGCTGGACATGATGCTTCACTGAAGAGGTGCAGGAAACCATTTCATCATTTGATTAACAGAATGTTATTTAGTCTAAAATGTCAGAAAATAGGGAAAAAGGCATCCCAAGAGCTCAAAGTGACGTCTTCAGATGTCTTTTTCTTTTGTCCGACCAACAGTCCAAAACAGAGAAATTGAATTTACAATCATGTAAGATACAAATTTTAAGAGCAAACTTTTTTTTTTTTGTAATGAGGTAACTCATTATCGACTGTTTCTACACCTCTTCACTCTGAGGTTGCAGAAAGTAAAAGGTCTCTGGTGACAGTGTGTTCAGAGGATGAGCCAATGTAACGTGGACGGTGTCTCTGGAGAGACGCTGCTGCTGAATTATTTGAATGAGATGTTTTGGTGCTGTGAGCAGCACAAACTCTAATTAATTCACCTCCAATGTGTACACTACACTATTATTACTACTGCTTATTACAACGCATGTTTACCTTTTTAGTGACCTCTGGTGGCCGTACGACGGTAGCAACGGACGACGTCGGAGGACGAATAATAAATGGCAATAAAAATCTGCGAAATGTGGTGGATGGGTCAAACCAGAGAAATTAAAAAACGTCTACTAACCCAGGACTTCTCACAAGAGAACGCCGTTTAAGTCCCATGTTAAACCAAGTAGGTGTTGCGTTTAGTTAGAAGTTAGATTAGTCACTTTACTTACACCCAAACAGCGATCTTTTCCTGAACCTAACCAAGTGGTTTTGTTGCCTTAACCAAACTGCAACCTGTTTACAAAGTTTTCTACGCATTAAATGTCACGTGACTTAGGTCACCAGTAAGCCTGTTGCTGGACTGATGGAAAACGCTTGCGTTGTTTGTGGAACGCTATATGTGTCGTTGGACTTTCCTGCGGTATATGTTTTGGGACATCGACCTATTTGGTCATTTAGCAATGAGGATGTTTTGCACCAGGACACGTCAACTTTGAGGGTTGGGGGTAGTGTTGTAGTACTCGAGACCGGTCTTAAGACCACTTTTTGATGGTCTTGGACTCGAACACACTTGTACTCGGTCTTGAGGACTTGGGATTTTATTACAAGACCATAACTTTAGGAACATCAATAAATTGCTTTTGCATTGTCTGATTTATTTGTTAACATCCAAACTTTGATTGGATGTAAAACATTGCTTTAAATGCAACCATAACCCTAATTAAAAACGTGTTGTTCCCGTTAACGTCTGTCGCCTGACCCTGCGATGGTAAGCGTGGAAAAGGAGTGTTGATTAAAGATGCTGACGTTGATTTCAGCTCTTAGTGTTTTAATGGGAATGTGGATCTTTCAGATCAGTTTGAGAAGAACCTCTGATCTCGTTCCACATTTTATTGTGTGTCATGTAATTTGGGGAACCGGTCTTGGTCTCGACTTGGTCTCAGCCCCTAGTCTTGGCTACAACACTAGTTGGGGGTTTAGGCTTTAGGGTGGAGATTGGGCCATGTCGGCCGGCTGGTCGGTCGACCACTTTGGGCCTTACTCTTATCATTTTGATGAACTGAACCTTAAACCACTTTAATATTCCTTCATGGAACTGACTGGAGAAGTACTGAGTTGTATTGAGGACCCTCAACGATGCCAAAGCAATGATGTGGTCTCAGTATCGCATGTCTGCTGTTTGACTGAAGTCATGTTTTTATTCTCAAAGTGACGCCAGCTGACTGCCGGGATTTGATGTGATTTAATGATTATCTTGTATTTATCTGGTTATAAATCTACAAATCTCACACAGGTGTGAATATTTAAAGTGAGCAGAGCTGACGTCACAGTCTGAATCACACACAGATGTATGAGTTTATGTCTGTTTGCCAGTGTGTCGGCATACATCTGTGTGATTTATGTCTTGTACGTGTGTGAGAACGTGTGCAGACACACGGTGTAAACGTATATAAGCGTATGGGGGGGTGGTGTGTGTGTGGTGTGTGTGTGTGTGTGGGTGTGTGTGTGTGTGTGTTCTGTCTGGTCTGTGGAGGCTTCAGACTGTCTGACAGATCCGTGTTAAATTCTTCAGTCTGACAGACCAAAACATGTTGACCTCACAGCTTCCACAGAACAAAACTACAGCTTACATCTCGAATGTCTCAAAACATCCAAAAATACCTTCCGTGATGATTTACAGCAACAGACGTTAAACCTGCACAAGACACAGTGCCAGGGTAAACATGTTTATTTCTGTGTTAAGCAGAGTAACTTTAGCAATTTAATCAGAGTAAAGACAAAGTACAGTCACCGAAAACCAACAAAAATCTGCCATTTTCACCACAGAGCAAATATAAGGACAGAAAGACGGATAAAGCAAAACTTACTGTTAGACTCCTTTCTGAATTCAAACAAAGTCAATATGCTGCAGGAAAAAGATGATGTTTAACAGTTTTCCCAAGTTGTGACTTCAAACAAAGCTTGTGAAAGTGATCTTTTGCAAAAGACAATGTCTGTGAAGGTTCTCAGTCATGCAGGTTATAGTTATCCGAGGAATAATAATAATAATAATAATCCTTATTTGTAGAGCACTTTTCAAAAACAAGTTACAAAGTGCTTTAACAAGTGTAAAGAAAATACAAAAAAAAAAGATAAGAGCATGAAAATTAATATAAATTAGTAAATACAATAAAATAAAAGGGATAAAATAAAGTCAAATAAGATCGGGAAAGGCTCTCCTATAAAAGTATGTTTTAAGAAGGGACTTAAAAGAGTTCACTGACTCAGCCGACCTGATTTCCTCGGGCAGGCTGTTCCAGAGCCTCGGGGCCCTGACAGCAAACGCTCTGTCCCCTTTAGTTTTCAGTCGAGACTCTGGAACAGACAACAGACCTCTGCCGAGGATCTCAAGGTACGTGCTGGTGTGTATGGGACTAAAAGGTCAGAAATATAACAAGGCGAGAGGCCATGAAGAGCTTTAAAAGTGATCAATAGAATTTTAAAGTCAATTCTAAAACATACTGGGAGCCAGTGTAATGAAGCTAAAATAGGAGTAATGTGGTCATATTTCTTTGTTCTGGTTAAAAGCCTGGCAGCTGAGTTCTGGACAGTCTGAGTCGATCAATAGATTTTTGGGTTAAACAGGTAAAAGGCTGTTGCAATAATCCAGGCGTGATGAGATGAAGGCGTGTAAAATGGTCTCGGTGTCCTTAAAAGTTAACATAGATCAATTTTTTTTAAGTTGATAAAAACATGATTGAACAAGCTTTGTGGTGTGCTGCTCAAATTTAAATTACTATCAAACCAAACACCAAGGTTCTTTGCCACAGGCTTAATGTGATTTACTAGGGAACCAGCAGATGGCAGTATTTGATTTGCCATCTGCTGGGACCCGATGACCAGGATTTCTGTTTTGTCTGAGTTCAGCTGGAGGAAATTATTTGACATCCATTTTTTAACTTCACAAAGGCAGTTGTTAAGTGAACTCAGCATTCCAGGGTCTGTGGATCTGACGGGCAAGTATATTTGTGTGTCATCAGCATAAATATGAAAAGAAATGCCATGTTTATGGATAATATGTCCAAGGGGAAGCAGATACAAGGAAAACAAAATGGGTCCTAAGACCGACCCCTGAGGCACACCATATTTAACTGGACAGAACGAGGAGACATAGTTGTTTACAGACACGCAAAACTTCCTATTTGACAGGTAGGATGAAAACCATTCTAGAGCAGTACCAGAGATCCCCACCCAGTGCCTCAGTCTGTCTAACATGATGTTGTGATCAATGGTGTCAAAAGCAGCGCTAAGGTCCAGGAGTACCAGGACTGAGCACATGCCTTCATCAGCAGACATTAAAAGGTCATTGGTGACTTTAAGCAGGGCAGTCTCAGTGCTGTGGTACTTCCTAAAACCAGACTGAAACTTTTCAAATAATTTGTTATTTTCCAGCACAGTGAGCAGCTGTTTGGACACAATTCTTTCTAGAATCTTTGCAATAAAAGGCAGTTTTGAAATTGGTCTAAAATTTGTGGGAGGGAGGGATCTAAACCAGGTTTCTTTAAAAGTGGGTTCACGCAAGCCGTTTTAAAATAATCAGGGACACAACCAGTAGATAGGGAGCTGTTGAAAACAGAGATCAAATGGGGCCCAACAGAATCTATTACTTTCAGTAAAAACTTTGTAGGTATTACATCAAGTGGGCTGGAGGACACTCTCATTTGTGATACTGTTTTTAAAAGCTCAGACAAGTCGATGGGATAAAACTGGTTAAAACTCTCTTGTTGCTGGTGAGGAACCTCTGAGTAAGAGGCCACGGGGGTAATAGAGGCTCTGATTGACACCACCTTATTGGTAAAATAAGATAAAAACAATTCACAGTCATCATTACTTCCAGCTGAGGCACAAGGAGGGGTTGGGTTTACCAGCTGATCCACAGTCTTAAACAGAAACCTGGGATTGTGTTTATGTGTAGTAATGAGTTCAGAAAAATAGTGTGTTCTCGCATCCTTAACCATTTATTGTAGTTAATTAATAAATCCTTCAGACTGAGGTAATGGACTTGGAGACTGGATTTTTCCATCTGCGCTCTGCTTTCCTGCATTCCCTTTTTAGGCTGCGAATGCTGTCATTTATCCAGGGTTGCTTACTAGCTTTAGACGTAGGCCTAACCTTTAGAGGAGCAGTAATATTTAGTGACGACAAGCAGATATGATTGAAGTGATCACCAGATTGTTGGTGTTGGAATCAGACAGGTGTTGGCTTTGGCTCTGAAAGATGCGCAAAACTTTGAAACACTTTGTTCATTAAAGATGTGAGAACACACGGAGCTTGGTGAGGCGGCATGAGTAACAGGCGAATCACAGCTAAAAACAATACATCTGTGGTCAGATATGGTCATGTCCACTAATTCCACAGAGGAATGCTGACACCCAGGGTAAAAACCAAGTCCAGTGTATGACCACGGTTATGTGTTTGACCTTTGACATGTTGTTTGAAGTTAAAAGAAGTGGCCATATTTAAAAAGTCAGTTGCATTAAGATTGTTGGGGTCATCAACATGAATATTAAAATCGCCACAAAGAACAATTCTGTCATAATTTAAAACCAGAGTAGATAAAAATTCAGGAAGTTCTGATAAAAATCCTCCAGGCGGTTTTGGGGGGCGATAAATTATAACAAATATGATGCAGCCCTCCAACTTTAAGAGTGAGAACTTCAAAGGAGTTAAATTCATCACAGCGTACTTGATGACATTTAAAATTTTTCCTATACACGCTCACTAGCCCACCACCACGACCACTGACCCTCGGTTGACTAAAGCAATCATATTGAGGCGGACACAGTTCAGCTAGCTGGCTATAGTCATTCATTTGCAACCAGGATTCAGTTAAAAACATAAAATCTAGATTTGCAGACAAGATAAAATCATTTAAGATAAAAGTCTTACTTGAAAGTGATCTCACATTGAAGAGAGCCATTTTAAATGTGTTTGTTCTGGGTGCTGGAGTTGGTGCAGTTGTCCTAATCCTTAAGAGATTACTAATATTTCTGTGTGGGATGTGCACATTTCGGTTTACTGGTCTATGCGTGATGATGACAGGAATAGAAGTCTGTGGAACAGCGCTGGGAGCAGACGGCTTTACATGCCAGCAGGTGGAGACAGTTGTTTGTGGCAGTGAGGCAGAGATCTGTTCAGTGAGCGGTGGTGTGTCCAGGTGTGCTGCATGAATGATTAGTCATTCACGTAAGTCATGTGTGGACCGCACCACATGCTGTATGTGAGCAGCTAACATTTCTGAGCCCCGTTTGTTTGGGTGAAGTCCGTCTGTCTTAAAAAGAGACATTCTTTGCCAGAAAATATTAAAATTATCCACATAAAACACACGGTGAGCCCTGCAGGCGGACTGGAGCCAGTCGTGGAGGCCAAGGAGTCTACTGAAGCGGCCAGCACCGCGACCAACTGTGGGAATGGGACCAGAGATAAAAACGGACTTTCCACACTGCTTTAAAAAGTTAAAAAGACGGTAAAAATCAGATTTTGTCAGCTCAGACTGCCGAAGAGCTGTGTCATTTGTTCCAACATGGACTATCACTCTTGTGATGGAGGACGGGAGCGACGGCATCAGGTCCTGGAGTTTTTTTAAAATGTCAGCTGTGGTGGCACCGGGGAAGCAGTGAGTGGTAGCGTTAAAGAAACGGATGTTTCTGCTTATGGAGTCACCAATTATTAGTTTGGTTGGGGAGAAAAGGGGACGAGGAGATGCCGGTTGTGGGGTTCCAGAGCAGGACTGAGCAGATTCTACATCAACACTGCGTGCGGACTGAGGATGGAGTGTGTGAGCTGCCGAGTGTTGTGTTGGAGTAGCAGTAACAGACCTGAGAGAAGGGCTACCCGACGGTGCAGGGTAGAGACGGCCTCCGGAGCGTCTGAGCACAGCCTCCTTTAGGATCCTACGTCGGGAAGCGGAGGTTTTTGACCGGGATGACGGCCGCCGATCAGGTCCGGCGGCAGACCGGCAGCCCAGTGCAGGAGATGTAGCCGGTGGAGGAGATGCAACAGTGTCGGCAGGCACTGTGCGCCGAAAGAGATCCGTATCAGGGAGACTCGAAGCCGCAGGTGCATCAGCTGGATGGACCGGAGTGTCGTTAGACAAGGCTGCATAGCGGTTGGAGAGGCCGATGTCCGGAGGACAGGCAGCCCCATCCGAGCCTCTCTTGCAGCCACGGACCACCACTTCAGCCCAGGTTGACTGATGCTTTGGAGTCGAGCAGGATGAAAGCCTTGGAAGGCTAGAGGGGTCCCAAAACACGGTGTCCTGGATGTTAGCGGTTGCACTAAGAGAAACAGTCTGTTTGGCTTGTACTGAAGCTACATCCATAAAGCCAGTCAGCAGGGAATATTTCTCTTTGAGTTCCTCTGAAAGTCGTCGGATGTCTTCCATAAGGTCAGCAATCTTCTTGTTCGCTTTATTAAGGAGTGAGCAGTCCTCATGGGGCAGAGTTATCTCGGCTAGCATAGTCACCGGAGCTTTGTTGTGGTCAGTAGCGTTGATCGCGTTTTTACGGTCATCTATCTTAAAATCCATGTCGGATGACTAAAATCCTTAACCCACGTAAAACTTAAATAAAGTTAAGTTAAATAAAAAGGATATAAAAAATGTAACGAAAAAAGTGGATTAAAACTGGATAAGAGTCCGGTTCAAGACGGAGCTTCCGACAGGTGGCTACAGACGCCAACGCATGCGCAGAGTGCAGATTACGTCAGCAATTACGTCAGAGATCTTGTGACTCGACTGTCATGATAATGTATTCGAGGAATAATAAAAAGGAAACGCTCCATCACACATTTGAGGTGTGTCCGCTGTGAACACCTTGAATACATGTCATGTAGTGGATTCCAATAAGTTTTGTGCATTCGCCCAACAAATGGAAATTATTTCCTGTAATTGTGATAAATCATAAATGCATATCAATGAGATACAGATCAAATCATAATGACAACTCCTCCACATTCCCTCTGTGGACCCGTGACTCTGTGACTAGAGGCGTTTGTCGCTTTAACATAAACAAATTATTTTGGGCATCGTCCTCATTCGTTTGTTTGCACACATTTGAGCTGCTCTTCCATTGGTCGGGAAAACTATGTTATCCCATCTTACAAGGCTTACGAACCTCGCAGTGCCGGAAGAAGTCTTAGGATTCTTTAATGTATCAAAAGTTCTCTTTCTATGTTACCTCTGTTAGCCCCAAACACTTTTCTGAGCAGTTTAGAGGGAAATATCCCTTTTGGTGGAACTGCTGACAACCTAAAGCCCAGTTCACACTACACGATTTTTAGCCTGATTTGCAGCTCGGCGACCGTCGGCCTGTGTTTTCTTGACAAAATGCTGGTCTCAAACCACGTTGTCGAGAAAACACAGGCTGACGGTCGTTTAAATAAACCCCACTGAAGATTTTTTAAACACTAAACAGCTATGGTCTGCTTGACGATGGCTCCATTATATACAGAATTCATAGTTAGAAAACGTTCAACTCACCTAAAAAAAAAAACACACTCAGTGGTTTGGGATTCCCCCCCCCCCCCCCCCAAAAGGCAGAAAGACCAACACGTTCTAAATCCCAACTCATCACATGTTATGCATTTTAACACCCTGGGAAGCCCTTTAGCATCGTTTTGGCACGTGTTGCGTTTGCGGTCAAATTAGCAAGAGTAAATATGCAGCGTCCAGCCCTCATTCATTTCAAAATAAAACTAGTGGTTAACATTTGGTCAGGTGTAGGAAAAGATCACGGTTTGGGTTAAAATAACTACGTTACTGACATTGACTTTTTAGTCTCACACGGGAAACAAACACTGGTCTCCTCCTGGGTGAAAGTCCAGTTTCTGACCCATCTGTCCACCCCAACCACGTCCTTACTTGGACGCATACACTTTTATCCAAAGCGACGATTCAGTAAGCATACTGAGGTAGGGCCTGACTTGTTGTTACACGCCTACTTGTAGTGTTCAACACTGACGCTATACAAAGTGACACTGAGGGTCCTGACCATGCGTCCATATGTGAGTACTTGGGAGTGACAACATGCATACATACAACCTTCAATGAATTCCCACTTACGACATCCCAGTTCCATTCCTGGGACAAACTGGCCTCCCACAAACACACACCACACACACACTCAGAGGCTTGGAGACTAAAGGAGAGTTTCTGATGTATTTACTAAGAGCTTTCTTCTCAGTAATAAAAAATATTAAAAATACATTTTTACATTATATTGACTTTTATAATTTCAGCTGGACTGTAAAAGTTCATTAGGCTCTTTAGTAAACCCTGATGAACCTTGAACCCCCCCACCCTTCCCCTAAAACTCGTATGGAGAAACGAACAGGGTGACCTTGGTGAGGTAGCGGCCCAGCAGGGAGTGGCGCTCCAGCTCGCTCATCTCCACCTCAGCCTCCAGAGTAGCAGGACCCTTGATGGGAGTCACCAGGAGGAGGGTCCCGGTTTGTCGGCCGGAGCGCTGCACGCTGAAGTGGCCTCGCCCACGGCCTCCGGCCAGCCCGAAACGCAGCGTGTCACCGAGCACACGAGCCGCCGACACCCGAAAGAGGACGCGAGGGGCGGACATGTTAGACACCACAGACAGGAAGTGGAAGGAGATGGAGTTTGGTGCCTGACTGCATCCTTTGTCTCCCAGCATGCACGGGTTCCTCTCACAGCGCCTGGGGAAACACAAAGTGGGTAGATATTATTTTAAGATTTGCTTTACAACAGCTGAGTTTATTAACAAAGCTGATCAACGGTCAGTTTGTTGCTCCATAACTTAAAGGAAATTTTATGACTTATCTACAATGTTACAATGTTGGATGTTCATGTTAAACATGGCCAAAGCTTCAAATAATGAGGTTAAAGTTTTTATAGGAAATCACTGTCAGCAGAAACCTCAGTTTCCTCCTGTTCTGAACGCTCTGTTTTCAACTGCTTTTCCTACCAACGGCTCCGTAATACGACACCAGGAGCCAGACGGAGCCGCTGTTTCCATATATGGGCATTTTCTTTGCACAGCAACACTCGGTCTGCCTGTTCCGCCCAGCAACAACAACAGCCTGGAAACAGGCTTCAGGTCTTAGCCAATCAGAAGACAGTGGGCTTTGAGAGGGGGGGTCTTAAAGAGACAGGAGCATCTACAGCTTGTTTCAGACAGATGCTGAAATGAAGGCCTATAAAGACAGAAAATAATTTTTTGAACTTTGAATCCTGGAAAGCTGCCATACAGGAGTCTCAAAACTGCAAGATAGCCCTGGAAAAGCAGAAGGTCTCCTTCAAATCCAACCTATAAAAAGAATTGTGATTTTCACAGGATGAATTGGTGACCCCTCGACTTTTCCTACTACTGAATGGATTGCATTGAAATTTGGTAAACATTCATGGCCACCTCGACCCTTTAAGTTTTTTCAATATCATCTTTCCAACTTTTATGCTAAAAAAAAAACCCTGATCCCCTTTTTCCATGGAACTCATTACCATAACTGTGGCGAGGTCGAGTTACTAACCTCTGCCCACGAGGTAAAATCATAGATATTTTGCCTCCTCCCCTCTTGTATAGAGCAACCAACGGTGTGACGTTTAAAGAAGACCAGGAGGACATTTATGAAGCGCTCCCGAGCCCAGAAGGTTTTTTTATGAACTGGTTGATGTCCACAGTAAAAAGTTTTCCAGTGAAACAGTCCTGTAAAATACACTTAAGGGATCTCAAGGATAGCGCAGCATTGTGATTATAAAAACAAACCCGTAATATATCCACATATCTCATTCGAAGATCCTAATAAAGTGTATTATTAAATCCAAGCGATCCATACAGGATGAATGGCATGAAGTTATGCTACAACGAGAGCATGAATTTTTAAATCGTGCACACATTTTTTTTTTCTTCTCAATGATGCCTCTCTGGCTCCTTAGTAGTGGGAGTCAGTTGTTTTAACTTTTAAAAACAACAATATAACAAGTACCTGTTTCAGGTTCTTATCTGTGTCCCTGTGTAAATTGCTCTGTTGTCATTTTGTATACCAAACATGCAAAATGTACTTTGAAATGTCATTTTCACTTCCTGTAAAAGGTAATAATTTTGATGACTCATCCTGCACTCAGCAGCATATGCCTGCATTTATCCAATTTCATGTGATTTGCTCCAACCTGCTAATGCATCATATAAAACAATAATCCCATCATATAAAACTGCCTGGTTAGCTTGTGGGTTTTCATATCTAGCAAAGCGATGTCATAGGTTGAACAGCAAGTCAGCAAAAACTTTATTTACATCTCCAAGGATTTGCGGCTGTGGTCCAAGTAGCTGGAATTAATCTTATTCTTCCTCGTCCACATCTGTCCCCTCTATAATTGAAAATTTTGTCAGCTCTGAATTGCTGTAGTTCTCAAGAGACTCCGTGCTTGTTTAATCAAACATGATCAGAAGTTTGATGGCTGGATTGTGAAAACTATGCAGTTGTGAAAAGAAAAATATGCACCTCACTCAAAGTAATGACTCGATTTCCACTGAATGACTAAAACGGGTGCTTTGACCCCTGAGTGCCAAAGTGCCCTTTGTTTTTAAATCTGTAATAAGCAGATTTTATCTGTCCAAACAAAGAGTCTTCTGAACATGTAAGCCTTAACCTAAAGCTAACCCTGCATGTGGTAGAGATGCCCCCTGGAGACCCTGTGATACTAAAACACATAATTATGATTCAGCTGTAGGCATAAAAAACTTTGTGAAACACGTTTAGTTCCTGTTCGACCGATCGGCTGACTGGAGCCTGGAAACCCCAGCAGGGAGTCTGAAGCCAAACCTCAGTCTGACTCTCAGCCCAGCTAATGTTGGAGGAGACGAGCTAAATCCCGGGTGGAGAAAGGAAGATGGGGACATGGAGGTGAAGCTCATTGTTTTCAAATCTCTCTCCATCGCAGTCCCTGTCATTTACATTGTATTTGTCTTCTGAGGTGAGAAGGTTTATGATTTTCATTCCTTCTCTACTGGCTTTGTTTGCAGTTTCATTGTGCTCTTGAGATGATTTATCACACGGCAGTTAGTCTGTTTGCTGGTTAACCAGTGTCTTCTCGCTCATCTCTTCTGTGCAGATTCATCCCAGAGGATGAATCCTAATAAGTTTTGTGATCCTTTGACCTTTCCTCTTGAGGTTCTTTGTGTTTAGTGCTAATTAGCAAATGTGTCAGAATAACCTGAAAAGCATGCTGGCTTGCATGCTTCAAAATGCAGTAGGACATCCTGGTATTTTGGCATGCTTGGGATGTACAAAATCTTTTTCTGGCATACTTTATAGTATTGTAGTATGGGTATTGGAATGCACACCAAGTCTTGTTATTTTATGGTTCCAAATGTACCATATTCAGACTGGTTAGGAAGGTCATTCACGTTAGCTGTGATATTAATTGGGATGCTAATTTTGGCTTGTGGAAAACAGGCTCAACACAAAATGTACACCACTGTTCAAAAGTTTGGTGTCACTTAAAAAATTATTTGTTTTCATAAGAAAAGCAGTTTTTATCCAATATAATAACATCAAATTGGTCTACACTGTATTTCTGATCAATTTGATGCTATTTTAATGGACAAAAACTGTGCTTTCATTTGAAAACAAGGAATTTTCTAAGTGACCCCAAAGTTTTAAACGGTAGTGTACTTACCAGAAATTTTTTTATAGCTTTTTAGTACAACCGAAGTCTGAACAAGACATTTTTAGGCAACCAAAGTATTACCATTAACTTTCAGGAAGTGAAAACACTGTGAAAGGGTCACAGCTCTGAGACAAAAACACAGACAGCACCCAGAAACAAGTTCACTGCTAGTTAAATGTACACATGCAGTTGATATGATTCACCACTATCCTGATTGACAGGTCAGCCGTGGTATTGACTTGTAAATCACAAGGTAGCCCCGCCCTAAAGCCTCCCATGCGGTATCATCTATTTTCCTCTAAATGGGACCATAATTTCCTAAAAGAGCTTCATGCTGTGTTGGAGAAGAGTGAGGTAATGAATCAGTGAGAAGTAGGGTCATTTGGTGCTTAACTACAATCTGAAATCTTTTTGTAACCAGTGGAGTCGCCCCCTGCTGGCCATTCGAAATAATGCAGGTTTAAAGCACTTTTGGACCTGGAGGTTCGCGCTTGGATGAAACAAACAGTCCTCTGGCAGAAAAGGTCAGACAGAAATGACCTGCTCAGAAGGAAACTATCTGCAGAATGATGGATGTTGATTCAGGTCGGTATGCTCTTACATCGGTGACGTCTTGATGTACGTGGCGTTTTTCACGTGAGGACACTCCAGCGTCACACACTGGAAACCTCCGTAGGTGTTCACACACACCTGGGCCGCTGTGCAGTTGTGCATCCGGTTTTCACACTCGTCGATGTCTGAACACAGAAGGACGGAGGCGAGAGTTACAAACACAAATTCCACACATTCCCCCGAACCGACCGGACGACCTTTGACCTCTGACCTGTGCAGCTGCGGCCGTCTCTGGCGAGTTCGTAGCCGGCCGGACAGAAGCAGTGGAAGCTGCCGGGCGTGTTTACACACTGATGGACGCAGAGCCGGCCGGGCTGAGCGAGAGGAAACAGACGGCACTCATCGATATCTGAAACGCAGACACGATCGTTACTGGATGTTAGAAAACAGTCAGTCAATGGTGAGAAATATTTCTTACCAGTGCAGATGTTGTTGTCACGGCCAGATATGGTGAAACCCACGTCACAGGTGCAGCGGGTGGAGCCCAGGAAGTGTGTGCAGTGAGACGGACGGACAGAGGAGGAGGGGGAGGAAGATGTGGGTGATGAAGAGGAGACAGGAGAGGGGGGAGTTGAGGAGGAGGAGGAGGAGGAGGAGGAGGATGCTGACAGAGCAGCAGAGACAGGGAGGGAGGAGGAGAAGAGAGGAGAGGAAGAGGAGGAAGAGGAAGAGGAGGAAGCAGCCAGAGAGAAGGATGCCAGGGAGCTGCCGGTGCTGTTGAGGCCTGAAAAGAAAAAAATGAAATAAAACTTAAGAAAACTCCTGGTACTCAGCCGGTATCAGGAATATACTTCCAGCGTCAGTACTTACGCCTGCACATTGGCTGCTGGCCGCTCCACTTCAGAGAGTCCAGACACACTCGGGTTCGTGGGCCAATCAGCTCGTAGCCAGGCTTGCACAGGAAGTGGACTTCGTGTCCGATGCCAAACACTCTGCCCAGTCTGCGTCCGTGAGCAGGGGGTTCTGGTTTGGGGCAGGTTGCTGGAAGCAGATGGAGACGTGTTCATCTGTCTTCTGAACTTAAAGGATTAAACCTCTGGTTATCTTATCTTATCTACTCTAATATTTTTAACGAGTATCAATCTGGGATTCATTTAATCTAGAATGCTTCTTCCACAACCCCAGTTTGTTTTGTAGCTTTGTTGTAATCTGGATTATATTCTGTATCTATGCAGCGTGAAATAATCCAAGATGCAACTTCCTAGACTTGGTGGCAAGACCACGGAAACTACAGGTTTGCAATGTATGAAATACAGTAAGGCTCTACACGTGATCAATGGCAGCTACCATGGATGTTGCATACCTCTCTAAAGTACCAGTAAGTACCAGTATCAGTTTCTACTTTGACCTCGTTTGCTAGTGACCCTTCATGGGGTTCTATCCACCAACATACTAGAAATGTCGCTTTAAAGAGGTGGTATTCTGCTCATTTTTCAGGTTCCTCATCTTATTTAGAGGTTGTACCAGAGCAGGTTTCCATGGTTATATTTTTGTCCTACTGCACATTGCTGCAGCTCCTCTTTTCAGCCTGTGTTGAAGGCTTCGTTTTAGCTATGGAGTGATACATCTTGTCTCTAAATGATCTTTGTTGGGAGTTGCACATGCTCAGTTCCTAGTTAAGGACTACTAGCCAATCAGAAGCAGAGAAGGGCGGGTCGGCGAGAAGCCGGTAAACGGCTCGGGTTCAGCCGTACGTGTTGCCGACCGGCTCGGCAACACGGACTGGAGCGAGAGTTTCAGAGCGGTGAGTTATTAATCTGTATCCATAAAGTTTTAACTGAGCTCTGTCTCTACATCACAGGAACAACTTTCTGTCCACTGACTGCCTGGAGGGTAGCTAGTGTTTGGAAGGGAGAGGAGAGCTGTGTGCTGCAGCTCGCTGTTTCTGAGTAGCCGCTCGGCGAGCGTTATTATATGAGGCGCGTTTAGCGTCTGGACTACAAACGAGCTGTTTTCAGTTCAGAGCAGAGTTTTCTGTGGGAGATGGGAACTCACTTTGGACTTTTTCACTTTGCAAACCTGCACAAAAAAGGTTTATAACTCAATAAAGGAGAGGGGAAAAGCCAAAAAGCAGAATACCAGCTCTTTACATTTTTACACTTAGCTGAAGAGGAAATGTTGGTGTGTCAATGAAAAAAACAAGTGGAAACAGACTTGATGAACTGTAAACCACCACCTTAAAATCATGCCCTGATCTTAGCAGGAAGACTTGATAAAAGATGCTGTAACTTCCTTCCTCTGTGTTAAACATAAAATACATAAATTAATGTCTTTGCTGGGCTTATTATTTATTTATTGATTTAATTTCCCATTACGTGGCACACTGTTATCTGTAATTGGGAAATTAACTGCATAACTGACTATGCAGTTAGAACATGTCGCCGTTCACACCGCAGTAACATTTGCTGCAGTTTCTGACTGTTCTGGTTCAAGCTGTTATGTCCATTTCAGTAAAAAACATGCGCTTCAGTAGAAAATAATTATTTCTTTATATCAGTTCTGATGATTTTTATGGCTTATCAATGAGCTTTCAACCAGCAAGTAATAATACTGCACATAGCTGAGCTGAAAACTGAGCTTTCTGTCACCAATGAATGAAGTTTCATTGCTAAATGTTACTGATTCAGTCAATGACAATGGTGATACCCTCAGGTTAAAGATTCATATGCACTGAGCACTTCTCTAGTGATCTCTGCAGGTGCACGCAGCTCACAGCATTTCCATTTTATGTTTTGAACAATTAATAATTACATTTAGTCATTTAGCTGGTGCATTTATATATGCAACGAGGGATTAAGTGTCCTGCTCAGGGATTGGTGGATGTGTCACAGTGGGAGTTGAACCCTGGACTCCCACACCAAAGGCATGCATCTTATCCACTGCGCCATCACCATCCCATGATTGACTAATAAATGATATTGAACAATAAATAAAATTTAAAGACATTTACATCACGTAACTTTTTTTAGGACGTAGCAAGCACATAAAAAGCCCCAAAAAGTTAATGTTAGGGATGTGTAAAATATTTTATTACAGTTTTCTATATTAAATTATCTGTCATTGGCATTTTTTAAATCTTTATAGGTCACTGAGATGAAGTAAAGACAATATCACCATCTATTTTTTTTGTCACACTAGGATAAACCACACCGCAAAGTATTATTTCTCACCGCCGGCCTTAAAGATGGCCATGGTGCTGTTATGCAGAGCGCTCATCTTCTTCCTGAGGGAGCGCAAACCGTGCTGGTAGGACGCCTCATGGACCGCCAACATCTTCTCCACCTGGCGCAGCGAGTTCAGCAGGTCGTGGGTCGATGGACACTCCTGTGGATGGGATGAGGAGAGAAGAGTCATACAGTAATAAACTAAATGTAAATCAGACAGACAGACATGCCCCCCCCCCCCCCCCCAGCCTTTGCCATGCTGTTTCTTGAAGGTACAATGTGTAAGAATTGAGACTCTCCATCTATCGAATTCGTAGGCTACTCCAGAAAAAATAGGGGAGCATCACACATCAGGTCTTAACTATTACTAACTGCTAGTTAGCTCTTTCAGGGATGGTCACCAAAACCCGGAGCTGGGCGAGTGAACAGAACCAGACAACAGGGAATACAGTACTGAGGTACCGCGGCTCCAACCAGGACCCTGCCTCCAGGGACGGGGCGGGTTCAGGCAGGGACAGTGTGCAGATCCGAACATTTTCTAGCTGGTTAGCATGCTTACTTCAGAAGATTTCTTTGCAACACAAGAATGGTTGCTTCTTCAAATCCTATTGATCATGTTAGTTCATTTTTTACATTTCAAACTGGAATTCTGGTCATATATTAAAGATAAATAATCAATCACGGTCCTAAAATAGTTTCAAGACAGATACAAACTTGTCTGGTGTCATTCCACACACTGTCCACCTGTGTCCAGTTATATAGAAGACTACAGCAGACCACTGCCAGCAGTCTGTGTGTTTCAGGTGTGAGGTCTATACATAGAGGTGAGGTTTTCAGAGCCGCGGTCTGCTGCAGTAACACCGGGGTGACAATTGGACCCGAGCCCTTCTGACCTCCGACTGACGGCTAAAATACTGCGCTCAAAACAACACAGCGCTGCTGCCACATAATGAACCTGTGGCTTTGTGTGTTTGGTTTCTGGAGGCGTTTCTCTGTTGTTTGTTACAGGCAGTGACTCAGTGGGGGATACAGAGGACGTTCAAAAACACCTGATAACAAAAATGTTTTGTAACCCAAAAAAACCCAGAAACCTCACAAGAAAATGGAAATTAATTAAATATTCCAGTGTTAAGTTAAATAGAATTTATCCAAACTTCAGTTTAGTTCAGTGTTTTAGTTTTGAAGAACACATCTACTGTAATTATTCAAAGACAGGCTTATTCAAAGTGAAACCAAGAAAAGACATCAGCTAAAACAAATCTGAAAACTGTGCCTGAAATTTCAAAAATTAAACTTTAGGACACGAATAACCCTGGTTGGTAGTTACCTCGTTAAAGCTGTCATCGTGATCGTAATGAAGTTTTCAAACTATAGATACTTATAGATTGCCTACTGTGTAGACTACATAAAAACACAATAAGAAAAGCAGAACGTTTGCAGTTTTAAAAATGCTTTTGGAGTTCTTTCTTTCATCACAACGATTATCTGAAATGAAAATACTTCTTTTAGTTTTGTATTTAATATTTTGTGTAACTACAACACACTTACAAGCTGCCGCTCAGTGATCATCATGAGGCAAATGTCCCTTCAGTGATTCCATCCTCGTAACTGTTCATCAGCTGGTAGCAACTGCTTTAATTAAAGTCATAGAACTTCTATATAAAAATATAATATTTACTCTATTTCAGCTGCCCTGGCTCTGCATTAAGTAAGATACTTATTGAGAAATAAATGTTTATCACTAGAGCTCCTTCTGGTGAAATAAAAAAAAATGTTCTGATGAATTTCTGTCACCTTTAAACTTTTACACACATTTATAGTTTTTATATACTCTTCATTTAACAGGGAAAGCATAGAAACTAAAAAATAGTGCCAGCAACAATGACTCAACAATATAAAACAAATATCAGAAAATATGGCTCACACAAAAATGCAAATGTGAAATTGCTTTTAAGAATCATATATAGAGTCCATTATAATAAATAATACTTTGTTCTTAATTGACTTCGTAGATTCATTTAAATAAATTAAATCACACTTTTGTTTAGACCAAACACGTCTTTTCTCTGGTTTTACTCATCAAACATTTTAGCGTTTGATCCCTTTCAGTGGCCTGGAGAAGTGAAAGGATCCAGCATTTCACAAATAACCACAGTTCTGACCTCTGCATTAATCTACCATATTTAACATATTGTGAGTCAGAATATTGCCGTCAGATCACCGTCACTGTTGTTAGCGTCACCTGTACGCACCTGAGCAGAAGACAAGGCCTCCTGATGAAGACACAGCACCAACACAACGACCCCAACAGTCTTCATCCTCATCCTGATGAACTCTCAGCAGTCTGGTGATCAGCTGCGTTTCTCCTCCGCTTCTCTTCTGTTTCTTTTCAAGGGCACTTGCCAAATTTCTCCTCCACTCACTCACAACCTCCCCCTCCTCCCATTCAGATATTTTGGAGGTGGGAGGAGGAGGGCAGCTCCCACATCTGGAGAACACAATTTCTCTTTTTCATCCATCAGCATCCCCAGAAATAGACTCTCAAATTAGAAGAAGTCAGCTGGCCTGTGGCGTCTTTTAATCATCATCCGTGCAACAAAGGCGACTATTTCAAATTCGCTCTCCGGCTCAGGAATGTGACTTCTGCTCCAATTACAGCAACTATAAAGTCCCAGTGATTTTTTAGATTTTTTTAACTCTAAACCTGCTGCCTTACAGGATGATGTGGTGTGACTCCAAAATGACAGGGCAGCCATATCTGCTGATAGCCACGCCCGGATTATCCCCCCACCAGAAAAAGAGCCGCAGGATCCCAGAGGAAAAGTTAGAAAGACCCTGAAAGCACCCTTCAGCTGATACAAGTCCAAACCTTCGCTCATATAAACTCATATATAAAGTATGATAATGGCAGAGTGTGAACACACGCTATAATCTCATACAGGATTCGCTTCTAAATCTGAGTCTGAGCAAATAAAAGACACAAGTGGTGATTTTGAATGCATTGAAATGGATCCCATGTTTTACTCTTTCTACCTACCTCTTTCTAGCTCAGAGTTAACTGCTTTATTTAATTAACTTTTTACTTCTGGTACACTCGTGAGAGTAGTCCAGCGGTAAAAATCACAGATTAACCCAATGGGAATTTAATATCTGCATTGTGTGTAAAACCGGTGTGACACCAGAATGTGTGACCTATCAGATTCTGTGACCCAAATGGGAAGTTAGGCGCCAGAGGCTTTGTTGACGATGTGAAGCGGTTGCAGTTTGGTTGGGTTTTGGCACCAAAGTACTTGGTTATGGTTAGGAAAACATCGTCGTTTGGGTGTAGTCACGGAATCTGATAGTTCACAGATTTTGGTGTTACACCGGCTTGAGGCTGCACAGAGGCACGGCAGTGCTTTGAGCTAAATGCTAACGTTAGCATTCTTCCTGACCATCTTAGTTTAGCGTGACAGAATGTTAGACAGGTAGTGCGCATAAATAGATATGCTAGATAAACAGCTTATAAACAGTCAGTAAAATAAATATATATATATAATGAGATGACCGTGATATTTTGTAAACCACAAATTACAACCCCAAAACTGATTGATCAACTTGAGTCAACAGTTAAAACCCAACATTAACAACTTCTCTAAACTGATGTTTGAATCTATTTACCACATCACAAACTAGTACAATAAAAAAAGGAGACAAAAGTATGCTAAAATGTGCTAGCAATAAACACGAACGGCTGAGGCTGACTGAGATGTCATTAGCATTGACATCCACATTTTGACCTGCAGGTGGCGCTACAGGATGTGAAACGTATCAGTTTTCTTGACAGATCAGGAATAAAACATGATGTTGATTTAAATCTGTCTTCACCACAAAACGTGACAAAATTTTACATTAGACTTTGAAAGATCCTGAAAATGTTATTTTCCTCATAAGAGGCGGATATAACATATAAAAGTGTAAAACATAAAAGTTTTGAAAGGCTTCTATTTGAAACCTTTGATTTGATTGATAGATTGTTGGTGCAGTGTGCCTGATGTCCTCCAGGTGGTGCTTCACTCTTTCATTTCATTTTTGCATTTTTTTTAAGCATGTAGCTGAAGTTTGAACCTGAAATCCACAGAATGTCCTTCCACAAATGTGTCTTCACATGTGGCTGAGCTGCATTTTGGAAAATTATTATTTATGTTGGTGAAGTCACTAATTAGGATATGAAGCTTTGATCCGTGGTGAACCACATGAAGCGCTCAGGAAACAAAGCTGGTTTGCAAGCGTTTGACTTTTCAGACAGAAACAGAAACTGGCTGCAGGTTCTCTCTGTTCCTGAAGTGAACATTTGTTTGTGTTTTGTTCTTTATTTAGCCAGAAAGAAAACTCATTGAGATTAAAAATCTCTTTCCAAGAGTGTCCTGGCCAAGACAGGCAGCAGCACTATTAACAAGTTTTCAGACATTAAAACATATAACACATTATATACATACATATAACAACATTTATTGTTGCTTCTGTAAATATAAAATTTTAATAGAACAGAATTAAGCTTTTGTTGAAACTTTCCTGTAGTCTTTTAATGCAGTAGTAAAAATGGAACAATGTAAAATTGCTTCTCTGACATTTAAACCGCACTTAAGAAAGTAAGTATATCAAAAAAGTGTATATCAAAAGTATTCAAGACAGAAAAATGGTCCCTGTGAGTGTTATACATTATTGTTATATATATCTAGAAGGTGCACAAGGTGGCCATTGGCTTCAGGGTTCATATAAAACCTTTTTTAAATGTGGTTAATGTTGTGAAACGGTTGCAGTTTGTCGTTGTTGTTGATGTTTAGGCACCAAAACTACTTGGTTAGGTTTGGAAGTCTACATTACGTGACACAGGCCTAAGTCACATTGGTAACATTACGTATCTTAACAACTTCACATGGTAGAAGGGATTCGAAGCTGAAATGAGAACGGGCTGGACAGCTACACTATTTGGTTGGGACCCTTCATCACGTTTCGTTGATGTCTAGTTGTTATCAGTCCCTCCAAAGCTCACTGTAGGAACATATAAAGTAGTTAAAACTAGCTGACGGTATGTGAAGTAATTAAAACTGTAGCTTCACCTCGAGCAGCTACAACAGTAAAAAGCAGCTCTAACATCGATGCATCACATTTTGTAAATTTATGACTGGTTTTGTGTTTTAATTGTAAAACTCAGTAAAGCAACTGTAGCTTTTAAAGAAATGTAGTGGATTTTAAAGTACAGTATTTCCTAGAATATAATATATATAATAATAAAACATGGAAATACTCAAAGTACAAGTACCTGCAATTTCTAAATAAGCACAGTGCTTTAGTAATGTTACATTCCACTACTGCTTAATACCCTGTACGTTTTGTTTATTCACATCTAAAGTCGTAAAGTCAAAATCAATAGATGTAATTTTGTGTTTTTATGGTCACTTTATCTTCTATGACAGACCTTCCGTGTGTGTGTGTGTGTGTGTGTGTGTGTGAGCTTTTAAGCAGGTGTGATTATTCTGCATATTTCTGTGTGTGTGTGAGTGAATGAAAACCCCTATAAACCTCCATTAAGCGGATGGGATTAGCAGCTGGGACAGTGACAGTCGGATTAAAACAAACTGCTTTGTGTAGAAAAAGCAGAATACCCCTTCATCACACTGCGGGTGGATGGTTCCTCGGTCCTTGGACTCTTCACAGAAACGCAGTGAGCTTCTGGCACATCATCCTGTCAGTTAATGTAGTATATATTCATTTCTTTAGTTTATTCACCCATGCAAACACTATCCCCATATTACATTAGATTAAACTTTGATCTAGGTTAATTGTCAGTGCTGATTACGCACATTTAAAATGTGAAAAATTTCTCACACATTTAATAAATTGCATAATTAATTTTAGCATACTACGAGATATATAAACAAAGAACACAGGAAAACAGGATTTTTAACTTGGAAAATGTATTTTTTAAAGGTTCAGTGCGTAATATTTCGAGGATCTATTGACAGAAATGTAATATAAGATCCATAACTATGTTTTCAGTGGTGTGTAAAGACCTTACATAATAAAAAGTTATATTTTTATTACCACAGAATGAGCCATTTATATATACATAACTGTGGGCACCCGCTTCCACAGACGTCGCCACGTTGCATCGTCATGTTTCTACAGTAGCTGAAAACGGACAAACAGTGCTACAGAACGCGTTTCCTCACTAAGTTGTTCTTGTTCTACTTCTGGTAGAATTCAAGCAGTGCAGACACTCATCACTATAGGTATGTTAGAAGAAGAAGAAGTAGTAATAATATACTGCAGGGGTCTGCAAATAAGTTTTGCATTGGAGCAATATTTTCAACCATTAGATGGTGGAGCAGAATATAAGAATATTGATAAGCTTTCATTGTTATGCAGATGATACTCAGTTATATCTATTGATCAAGCCAGATGAAACTCATCAGTTAGCTAAACTTAAAATGTGCCTTCAGGATGTTAAAACCTGGATGACCTGTAATTTTGTAATGTTAAACTCAGATAAAACTGAAGTTATTGTTCTGGGGCCTAAGCACCTCCGTGACGCATTATCTAAACATATAGTTTCCCTTGATGGCATCGCCCTGGCCTCCAGCACCACTGTGAGGAATCTTGGAGTTATCTTTGATCAGGACATGTCGTTTAAGTCTCACATTAAGCAAATTTCAAGGACAGCCTTTTTTCACCTACGTAATATTGCAAAATCAGGAACATCCTGTCTAAAAATGATGCAGAAAAACTAGTCCGTGCATTTGTTACTTCTAGGCTGGATTACTGCAATTCCTTATTATCAGGCTGCTCGAAAAAGTCCATTAAGACTCTTCAGCTGATCCAGAATGCTGCAGCACGTGTTCTGACAGGAACCAGGAAAAGAGATCACATTTCTCCTGTTTTAGCTTCTCTGCATTGGCTTCCAGTAAAATCCAGAATAGAATTTAAAATCATTCTTCTTACCTACAAAGCTCTTAATGGTCAGGCACCATCTTATCTTAAAGAGCTCATAGTACCTTACTACCCCACCAGAGCACTGCGCTCCCAGAATGCAGGGTTACTTGTGGTTCCTAGAGTCTCCAAAAGTAGACTAGGAGCCAGAGCGTTCAGCTATCAAGCTCCTCTCCTGTGGAACCAGGTTCCAGTTTGGGTTCAGGAGGCAGACACCATCTCCACATTTAAGAGTAGGCTTAAGACTTTCCTCTTTGATAAAGCTTGTAGTTAGGGCTGGCTCAGGTGAGTCCTGAACCATCCCTTAGTTATGCTGCTATAGGCCTAGACTGCCGGGGGATTTCCCATGATGCACTGAGCTCCTCTCTCCTCTACTTTCTCTCCCTCTGTATGCAACCTCATCCCATTATTGCATGTTACTAACACAACTTCTCCCCTTTCTGGTAGTCTTGTGCTTTCTCGTCCCTCTCCTCTCTCCTCCTATCACTTCCTGCAGGTGTTTCTGGCTCTGGAGCTGTGGAGTCTGGATCTGTGGTTGCGGGTCACCTGCTGCCCCCGTGTTCCTGCTCGACACCCTCTGCTGCAACGACTATTGTTGCTAGTCCTTTTGTTATTATTGTTATTATAATCATTAACATTACGATTGTTACCATTAAGACTACTATAAATATCTGTACCATTTTTCATTTATTCTATAGCAACATCACCTTTACTGTCTGTACCTCTCTGTGGATATTGTGTATAGCTGCCTCCCTCCCCTCTCTCTCTTTCTCTCTGTTCCTCTTTCCTTTTCCTTGCCTCTGTCTCCTAGTGCTGCTCTTGGTGGGAACTGCTGGGCTTCTGTAAATAGCATCATAGAGTACGGTCTACGGTCTGCTCTTTTATGAAAAGCGCTGTGAGATAACTGTTGTTGTGATTTGGCGCTATATAAATAAAATTGAATTGAATAAGACGTAATATTGACTCACGTCAACATGTTGTTTGATTAGCTCAGTTGGTAAGGTGCAGGACTCACTACACGAGACCTTTTTTTCCTCTCATCAACAAATGGATTCTGCAGCGAGTGTTTCTCAGATCACGGCACGTGCTGCACTGTTTTTGTTTCGGTGTTTGATTCGCATCCATCAACCTACAGACGATTTTTCATTTCCTCAGTGTCTCCAGGCAGAGGACATTTAGGGGAATCACGTCTTCTGACGGCTCTTTCAGATGTGTGTCAAGCAGCTACAGACTTAATGTCGTTCAGAATTTTTCAAAGTAAAAGCTCAGTTCAACTCCAAATACTGAATTACAGTAAACAAGCTTCTCGCGCTTTTATTTTGTAGGCTAAACCATAAAAGTGATTATGTGAGTAACTGTTACTGCCATGAATGAGATCTATTTCAGCACCATAATCTGGCAGCGGGCCAGATATTATTGTTGGCGGGCAGTTTTGGCGAGGGTCCATAATCACAGAGAAAATGAACGGGTTTCCCTTGTTAATGTTTGTCTAAACTTTATCTAATGTGTGGTTTATAATGGACTGGGGTGCAGAAACAGCGACAGTGTTTCACACTCTTGGGTCACATTTTCCATGTTGTACGTCAGTGGCCAGGTCACAATAACATGTGGTTTTACTGAATAATTCAGTTAATATAATTTCTTAATAAATACACCTGAAGAAACCTCATTTCCTGACTGGCCACTCTCTGCTGTCTCAGAAGAGACACCTTTTGTGCTGTGTCAGCCACCGTAGCTGTCTTGTGCTCTTTGAAAGGTTAGGGGGCAGTGGTAGACTGGACAGATGGTTGCAATTCACAACCCTCACCACTAGATGCCACTAAATCTTACACACTGAACCTTTAAGTTCAAACGGTGTGTTTAAGAACATGATGTCAGTTTGATTGACATGTTTCTTGTATCGTTTCCTGTTAACAACCAGTAAAGAAAAAAAAATCCTGTCAAACAGTATATTAAGTAGATTATACTGTAATACAGTGTAAACATTCAAAATCAAACAAACTACAAAACAACAGAGAACATAGGCATGAAATTAAGAACGCATTTTAGGAATATGTCAAAGATGTCAAATATGTATTTATGTTGTGTGGTCATTGTAGATTAAATAATAAAATCCATGCAAATGCTGAAATACTGTAATATAAATATCTTAAAGCTTTATTCAGACCTGCACTGACCCTGTGGTCTGGTGCATAAACCCTCATTGAAATGCATGCTGGGAGGCTGTTAGCCAGCTGTTGACGGAGGTTATCGCCAAGATAAATTAAGAAGCCCATGAGACGCCCCGGCTCTCCTCCTCATCATATCTTAATTAGATAGGACAGCTTTAATTAAAATGAAATCATTTAATTGAGTCTCCCCTCCCTCTGACTCAGGTCAATTTATAAACAGCCAATCAAAGCTTCCTGAATTCTGGAGGCAAACATCACATTTATTTTCTCACTGTTGTTTAGAAAAAGGCCGCTGTGAAGAAGTCTTAAACTGAACCGACTCTGAATTAAATCGTGATTTAACTTCTATTTAAAAATATTAACCTAAAAGATTGTTTATTTAAAGGGTCAGTTCACTCAAATTCCCCTCCAAAAAATTGTTTCTCATTTACCTCTTGTGACTGTCCATGCAGAGAGTTTTGGTTTTACTTCTCCAGTTTTAAAGATATTTATCTCTGAACTGAAGTGGAGTGCAGGCTGCCGATGTTGCAGCAGGTGTGTCATTCAGTCCCTGGAAGATGAGAACAGCAGAGTAGATGAGCAGATTCTGTGGCGCAGCTGTAAAAGCAGCTAAACTTCTACTGTATTATCTCTTCACAACTGTGTTAACTTCAGTACTTCACAAACCAGGTGAAATCTATTTTTACTAGTCTGCATTGTTTTGCCACACACATACAGTGTTGGATTTAGTTCATTCACAGGGCGGCTTCACTAAACCAATTTACATTAGCAAATGGTGGAAGTCTCACGTTTCACAAATGTTGCAAACTTGCAGATCAGTTTATCTTCTCTCTCATGCAAGGGTTAGAAATGTGACACGTGTTTTACAGTTGCAATCTAAATTATTCAACCCCCAGTACAAATCAGGTTTATTGTCACACTTTCCAGACTTTCAGCTGTTTGCAGTGAGCAAAGTAAGCAATTTAAAAAAGCTCAACACAACAAAGGCTTCAAGTGTTTTCCCTAAATTCAACTAAATATTTTTTCATTTTATTTAACCAGGAGAAAAGATCCATTGAGATAAAATCTCTTTTTCAAGTGCACCCTGGCCAATTAAGAAAGGGACACAAACATAAAACAACACAATACAATCAATAACATTTTCCCTTTTACCTATACACAAAAGAACCGTAGCAACCCACTATAAAAGCAGTACATTAAAACTTCAATGAGCAGTTAAAATGCATGAATGTAATGCCTGCTTATTTAAAAACAGCTACATTAATCTTTAAAAACCAATGATGATGAACTTCCCAAGAGGTACCAGTACCTCCAGATGGAGGGTCCTTTGCAAGGAGTTCCATGTTAATGGTGCACAGCATGAGAAAGTTGCAACTTCTAATGACTTCTTCTGTCTCTGTAAACAGTGAAACTTGTCAAAATGAGGTTTGTGTGTTGTGTAAGATTGGCTGTATGAACACAAGGTCTCCATGTACGTACATTGAGGAGCTATTGCCAAGAATAAAGGAATTGCCAGCATGAAACTGTAGCCGGGTGGTAAATCTAGTCATAGGTGATTTTCCCCCTTTATATTAATATAGTTCTAAAAGTTGTGTAAATGTGAATACATGTGTTCTTTGTTGTTTTGTTTGAGAGTAACATTGTTCAATGTAAAGTAAGTGTGAAGTAGATTGTAAGTGGATTTCCACAGTCGTACATGTGATGGCAGACTTTGGTCACAAGGCGGCAGCATTGAGTAGTATTGTTGTTGTTCCGCCAAGTGCATCATGGTCTTTCTTCCTGTTAATGTGCGATGGACGTACAAGGGATTGGTGCGGAGACTTCGTTGTGTAGAATAGTAGGTAAATGCATGCATGTCTTGTAAAATATTCATGTACAAGTGTATAAAATGTAATCACCTGTCAATATTTTAACTAGACAGTTTGATTTAGGCACTACTGGAATTGTATGCTGGGATTTTGGGCGCCAATCGTCGACCATTGTGTATTAAATTTCATGGTAATGCTAACATGCATTCAGTCAGACCCTGATATTGTATTTTGGTACTCGGAAACTGTTGCAGGTTTTACATAAAGTGTAACTCTGTTTGAAGGTAATTGACGTTGAAAGTACGTTGAGTTGTGCGATCTCCGGGAAGTTCCACGTGGGTTTGGTGGAACTTGGTGAAGTGTGTCATTTACAGTTGTACATATTATACACTGATGTTGATATAAGTGGGTTTATGGTTGTTAACATGATTTATTTTATGTTTTCTGTCGATGGTCATAGCCCACTGCCGTATTTTGTATTGTGTTTTTTTTAATTTTATTTCTCTGCATTTTATTTTTATTTTGCCTCTTCATTCATTCCAACATTTGGGTGTTAGAGACTGTTACAAAATCCAGTATTTGAGCTGTTACGGGAACGACCCAGTAGCATACCACTCTGTAAATTGAACTGTACATGTGGTCAGGAATAAACCTGGAGCTACAGGAACCCCTGAAGTAATTGTGTCCTGTGTGGCATCTAATTCCACGGGCTACACAATTTTGGTACCAGGAGTGGGGTGTAGCTAGAACAAACTTTTTGCATTTGGCAACAGAGTGGCTTGATTTTTAGTTTTTATTTGAGAAATACGGCAGTGGTGAAGATTTCAGGTGTGATCCGTGGGTGTTGGAGCTGAGAGGCCAGCCTGCTGTGAAGGTGGTGACCAGCGGAATATGAGCTGAGGCATTCCATGGTGAACACGACTCATCCATACCTGCACAGAGGAGTTCAGCACGAACTTCACCAGCGAAAAGCAAGAGTCAGCCGGGCTCCAAGTTATAGACTGTTTTCACGTATCCTTAACACACATTTTGGACTAAATATTCACATTGGACTGACAACATTTCATTATGTCCAGTGAACCTGACGATGATGCAATAGTGGGCGATAATGATGGCGAGTTAAACCCTGTCTCAGGTGGGGCAATGGGTACAAGTAGAGACGCTATGGAAGAGATACAGATTCAGATGCAAGAGCTAACCAGATTGCGAGATGAGCTTACCAGGTTAAATGATGAAGCAAGGGCTCAGAGGGCAAGTGGTAACAGTGCACCCACCCGTTCATACATCTATGTCCCAAGAGAACGCCAGATCCAAGCATTTAGTGGGGGGGGTGGCACAGATGGTAGATCTGTGGAAGAGTTTATTGAAGAGGTTGAAAGAGTGTTACGGTCCAGAGAGCAGACATCAGAAGAGCAGTGTGACTACATACTATCTCTGTTACGTGGTCCTGCATTAGAAGAGGTGAGACTGTGCATGAGTGGTCAGTCAGTGAGGCCCAGTGATTTATACTCTTACCTGAGAAATGCATTTGGGGAAAAACGCAGCACTACACAGCTTTTGCAGACCTTTTACAACCGTAAACAAGCAGAAGGGGAAGACCTCCGTGACTACTCACATGCACTGTCCCAGATCTTGAGCTCAGTAGTAAAACAGTCCACAAATGTAATACCTAACGAGAAAACTGTTCTAAGGGATCAATTCATTGAAGGTTTAAGGGATGCAGTACTCCGACGTGAACTCCGAAGAGTGGTTAGGGACAAACCAGAATCCAGCCTTCTAGACGTGAGGAACGAAGCCCTCATGTGGGAAATGGAGGACAGCAGGTCCCACCGTCCCAGAGTTGTAAGGAGCAACCAAGTTGAGTCAGAGGTTTTAGCAAACCAGTGTTCAGCTATCCAAACAAACGATGACCGGTGTACTGTGTTAGATGATGTTCAGAGAGCAGTAGCCCTTCAGGAAAAACAGCTAGCAGAGTTAGGCAAAACACTCGCTCAGCTAGTTAGCACTGTAAGCGAACTGAGTAGACGTGGCACTCAACCGACATTCCCAGAGCCTAACCCCCGGACCAGATCACAGCCAAAGTTCACACCAGATGGCCAGCCTATCTGTTTCAAGTGTAGGGGTGTTGGTCACATTGCTAGGAAGTGCACGCAGGCTAAGAGGGGCCCAGAATTTGGCCCTGTTTCTTCAGTAGCACAGGAAAACTTGCACCCTCGGTTGTCATGAGCCAAACAACTCGAGGGGAAACAATTGGCTCATCAAAAGAGACACCAGACAGAAGTAAAATCTTAGAGCGTGCAGTTGGAGAATGCAAGACTGTTGAGGTAAAACTCCAGGGGGTTACAGTATCTTGCCTACTTGACACTGGTAGCCAGGTCAGCACAATTTCTGAGAGTTTTTTCAGGGAACACTTGTCAGTAAAAGATGAAGACATCCATCCTGCATTTGAGTGGTTAAAGATCACTGCAGCCAATGGGTTAGACATACCTTATATGGGCTATGTGGAGCTTGACGTAGAGGCCATGGGTCTGACTATCCCTGAGCGAGGTTTCCTTATAGTCAAGGATTCTGCACATTCGTCCTCTGTGCCAGGCCTCATAGGGATGAATATTGTTAAAAAATGCAGAGAGCTCATACACACTGAGTTTGACACCACACTGCAGGGTAGACTTGACTCACGTTGGAGGGAAGCTTTTCATCATCTTCATACAGCAAATGTGACAGACAGGCTCTCTTTTGCTAGAGTAGCTGGTAAGGATGTAGTCCATGTACCCGCTGCATCTGCTGCTACAGTCATGGCTAGGGGACTTAGGACTGTGGGTGAAAATGGCCCGTTACTGCTGCTGGAGCCTGTAAATGCCCCCTTGCCTGGAGGTTTGGTTGTTGTGCCTACCTTGGTTTCAACAGAGAGTCACATTTTCCCAGTCCAAGTCATGAACATGTCCGATGAAGATATCTGGTTAAGGCCAAGGACTAGGTTAGGAGTTTTGACGCATGTGGACAGTGTGAAGAGTGATGAGCTTTGTGAGGTACAGTTCCAGAGGATCTCAGCAGATACTGAACAAGTGAGTGTAGACAGACACCCTGACATGCCTACCGACGTACAGTCCATCTTAGACAAGCTTGATGTTTGTGGTAGCCCAGAACAACAAGCACAGCTGGCCTTGTTGCTGGAGAAGTACTCTTTTGTGTTTGCTACAGAAGATGAAGATCTAGGTTACACTGATAAAGTACAACATGAGATCCATCTTACCGATGATGTACCTGTGACACAGCCATACAGAAGGATCCCCCCACACAGTACAGTGAAGTCAGGGAGCATATTGGCAAGCTTTTGAAAAGAGGAGTCATCAAAGAAAGCTCAAGTGCTTACGCTTCGCCGATAGTGCTGGTGAGGAAGGCGGATGGTAGTCTGAGGCTATGTGTCGATTATCGGAAACTTAACTCAAAGACGAGACGAGATGCTTTTCCCCTTCCAAGGATTGATGAGAGTTTTGATGCATTGAGGGGGGCCAAGTTCTTCTCAACCATAGATCTGGCGAGTGGGTATCACCAGGTGGCAATGCATGAAAGAGATAGGGACAAGACAGCGTTCACTACACCGTTTGGCTTATATGAGTATGTGAGAATGCCCTTTGGTGTTTGCAATGGACCAGCTACGTTCCAGAGGCTTATGCAAGTTACAATGAGTGATCTAATTTTTCAGATACTCCTTGTTTACCTAGATGACATCTTGGTGTTTTCAGAGACATTTGAGCAGCATCTGGAGAGACTGGAGACTGTGCTCAAGAGACTGGCAGAGACAGGCCTTAAGGTGAAGTTACAGAAGTGTGCTTTTCTACAGCAATCAGTGAAGTTTTTGGGCCATCAGGTGTCAGCAGAAGGTGTGGGGACTGACCCCTCCAAGGTCTCTGCTGTTAAGAACTGGAAAGTCCCAACCACTGTTAAAGAGCTACAGTCATTCTTGGGTTTCTGTAGCTACTACAGGCGGTTCATTCAAGGCTTCTCACAGGTGGCCGGGCCACTGCACGACCTGGTCAACAAATGCTCAGGTGTGAAGAAAACAGGAAAAGTAGGTCACCAGTTTTGTGATATGTGGACACCCGAGTGTGACTCTTCTTTTGAACAGTTAAAGGGAAAACTTACCTCAGCCCCAGTTTTGGGATTTGCCGATTTCACACAGCCCTTTATAGTTGAGACAGATGCCAGTCTGCATGGATTAGGCGCTGTACTGTATCAGCAACAGTGTGACACCAAACGAGTCATTGCATATGCTAGCCGCAGACTACGCCATGCTGAGAAGAATGACCGAAATTACAGTAGTATGAAGTTGGAGTTGCTTGCCTTGAAATGGGCTGTTGCTGAAAAATTCAGGGGTTACTTACTGGGTTCAAAGTTTGTTGTCCTGACTGACAATAATCCCCTGTGCCACCTCAAGACAGCTAAGTTAGGTGCTGTAGAGCAGAGGTGGGTAGCACAGTTGTCTGTTTTTGAGTTTGAGGTTAAGTACCGTCCTGGTTGTAGCAATGCCGCAGCAGATGCACTCTCTAGGCAGGAGTTTGCAGGGGAGCCTGAAACTGACACTGACTCAGACTTTGACAATTGCATCTCTGTCTGTAACCTGATTGAACGAGGGACTGTTCTGGATGCTGGTCTTGTCACTAAAGGTCTTGAGTGTTGCAAAGTGAGACAGATCCGTGCTGTGGAGTCTGGTTCCGGCGAGATAACGGCTGGACAAGGTAACACCCCCACGCTTCCCGGTTATACCAGGGAGGAGCTATTAGGTTTTCAGACCAGTGACATTTTGGGATCGGGGGAGGAGGCCAAGCCCCAGAGAGAGAGCAGCCCTCTCTAGCCAAGTGAAAAGACTGCTAAAACAGTGGAGCGGCATACAGCAAAGGGAAGGGTTGTTGTACAGGGTTATCAAAGACCCACGTCATGATGAAGTATGGCAGTTGCTGGTACCTGGTTGTTTAAAGGACCAAGTCTTAGAGAGTGTCCACAATAACATGGGACATCAGGGAATAGAGCGTACTATAAACCTGCTAAGAGGGAGGTGTTTTTGGGTAGGGTTATGTGAGGATGTTGAAAACTGGGTTAAAAACTGTGAGCGCTGCATCTTGACCAAGATGCCTCAACCAAAAATCCAAGCTCCAGTTCAAGCATTCCTGGCTTCTCGGCCACTGGAAGTGGTAGCTGTTGATTTTACAGTGTTGGAGCCAGCCTCAGACGGGCGTGAAAATGTCCTCGTTGTTACTGATGTGTTTACAAAGTTCACGCAAGCATATCCTACCAAAGACCAAAAAGCCGACACTACAGCTAAAGTTTTGCTCAGGGAGTGGTTCATGAAATATGGGGTCCCTGAGAGGCTGCACTCTGACCAAGGCCGAAATTTCGAGAGTGAAGTTATAGCAGAGCTGTGCAAACTCTATGGGGTTAAAAAGACACGGACAACTCCTTACAGGCCACAAGGAAACGCTCAGTGTGAAAGATACAATCGAACACTACATGATTTGTTGAGGACACTTCCACCAGAGAAAAAAAGGCGTTGGACAGAGCATCTTCCTGAACTAGTGTATGCCTATAATGTCACTCCCCATTCCTCCACAGGGTACTCGCCCTATTATCTGCTTTTTGGGGTACAGCCGCATCTCCCCATAGATGCGCTACTAGGGCGTGAGTGTGTCTCAGACAGAAAGCAGGACTGGTTGTCTGTTCATCAGGAAAGACTCAGGCAGGCACATTTGAGGGCCCGAGAGTACTCAGAGCAGAAAGCCGCTGAAAGAATTGTACTGCAAAATGAGAAGGTGTATTGTCCAACTGTAGACATCGGTCAGTTGGTTTTCCTACGCCATAGACCTTTAGGTAGACATAAGATTCAAGACGCATGGAGTCCCACAGTCTACAAGGTTACTGACATTTATGGTACCACGCACACTGTTGAACCTTTGGAAGGAGGTCCCAGTAAGAGAGTCCATAGGTCGGAGTTGCGACCTTGTGCAAAACCTGTTCCCAAACCCAGAACTAAAACTAGGCTACAGAGCAGTATGCAGCCTCAGCCTGTAGTTATGGACATGCCAGAGTCATCAGGACCTGATTTTGTTGTCGTTGAGGAAGTCCTTCCTCCCCAGTCTGTGCAAACCGCTAATCTGCCCCAGGTGGCAGAAGGCGTTGGTTTATCTGTGACATCCACAGATCAGATTGATAGCGAAGAACCTGATGAACATTGTGCAGATATGAGAAATTGTGACACAGAGGCTGAATGTGTAAATAGTGATGTGCATCCAGATGTTAGTGACACCGACTTGCCCATGACAAGAAACAGAAACAGGCATGCACTAACATACACAGCTGATGGGACAGGAAATAAAGCCTCTGCACCTAAACCTGCCATAAGAAAAAGCAAACGGGCAACGGCTGGGTCTCATTCAAACCCATTTCACTTGCCAAAGTCAGCCTGTAATGCTGTCTCCGTCAGCACAGACATGGTTTCCCAGGTTTTGACAAGCCTGGGTGCTGCTCTCTTTGAGAAGGCGTTGCAGGGAGCATTTGAGTCTGCTCATGGTTTGTAGTCACCGAGGACGTTGACTATATTGCAGGGGAGTATGTAGCCGGGTGGTAAATCTAGTCATAGGTGATTTTCCCCCTTTATATTAATATAGTTCTAAAAGTTGTGTAAATGTGAATACATGTGTTCTTTGTTGTTTTGTTTGAGAGTAACATTGTTCAATTTAAAGTAAGTGTGAAGTAGATTGTAAGTGGATTTCCACAGTCGTACATGTGATGGCTGACTTTGGTCACAAGGCGGCAGCATTGAGTAGTATTGTTGTTGTTCCGCCAAGTGCATCATGGTCTTTCTTCCTGTTAATGTGCGATGGACGTACAAGGGATTGGTGCGGAGACTTCGTTGTGTAGAATAGTAGGTAAATGCATGCATGTCTTGTAAAATATTCATGTACAAGTGTATAAAATGTAATCACCTGTCAATATTTTAACTAGACAGTTTGATTTAGGCACTACTGGAATTGTATGCTGGGATTTTGGGCGCCAATCGTCGACCATTGTGTATTAAATTTCATGGTAATGCTAACATGCATTTAGTCAGACCCTGATATTGTATTTTGGTACTCGGAAACTGTTGCAGGTTTTACATAAAGTGTAACTCTGTTTGAAGGTAATTGACGTTGAAAGTACGTTGAGTTGTGCGATCTCCGGGAAGTTCCACGTGGGTTTGGTGGAACTTGGTGAAGTGTAAGTGTCATTTACAGTTGTACATTTTATACACTGATGTTGATATAAGTGGGTTTATGGTTGTTAACATGATTTATTTTATGTTTTCTGTCGATGGTCATAGCCCACTGCCGTATTTTGTATTGTGTTTTTTTTTAATTTTATTTCTCTGCATTTTATTTTTATTTTGCCTCTTCATTCATTCCAACATTTGGGTGTTAGAGACTGTTACAAAATCCAGTATTTGAGCTGTTACGGGAACGACCCAGTAGCATACCACTCTGTAAATTGAACTGTACATGTGGTCAGGAATAAACCTGGAGCTACAGGAACCCCTGAAGTAATTGTGTCCTGTGTGGCATCTAATTCCATGGGCTACAAAACCAAAAAATATGAAATATACATTTCTTCCCTTTAGTTCTGATTTACAGAGCAGTGTGCTGCAGCAGGCGTGTACCATGTACCACCCATGTTTTCATCCACCAGGGGGCGTGGTATCTCCATAGGACAAATTCTGAGGATTACCTTACTGTTATTCGACCTGAATGCACAGGATAAACTGAGAAACACTTCTCATAAATAGTTCCTTGTTACCTGGAAGACTGAGATGGCTGTATCTTCTGTATTTTTATTCCACTGATTCCACTTTACCTGCTTTACACTCTGCCAGTCACATCTCTCCCTCTCACACTCACTCACCCTTCCTCTCCTCCCTCTTCACCAGATAAGTGAACCAGTCACCCCTCCTCCACCCCTCTCGGTGGAGTGTTAGATGGTACGACCCACTGCCATACTCAGCAGTCACCCCCGCCCCCCCGCCCCCTCCCTTTTAAGTGAGGGAAGCATCAGTCAGACACTCACACACTCTGAGTCCTCAGGTTTTTATCACTCTCCTCTTCGTCTTCTCTTGTTATGACCCATTTCAGGAGCGACTGCCACCGAGACAGATGTGAGTACCACACACACACACACACACACACACACACACACACAAACATTTGAGGAGATGTTGTAACTGAACACACGTGGTTCTCGTAGGATACAAGGCAACTGTGTGCGTGTGTTGCATGCATGTGTGGTCTTGAGTATTTCTTTGTGTGTGTGTGTTGCAGATTAAAGATGCTGTGAGTTCACTTCATCTTCATCGTACAGTTCATGTGAGGAAACAACTAGTGAAATGAGAGCAGGACAGAGATGTGCAGAAAGAGAATCAGCTCACACAAGGACGATGTTCACAGTACAATATTTCATTCTTAATTAAGCAGAACAGGAGGGGATGATGCACTGTTAGCTGTGTGCAGGTGTTTCTGTGCTTGCTCTTGTACTGTCTTTGTGAGGACCAGTTTGAGTTTTACACCCGGGCGGCAGAGCAGATCCACTAATCGCAGGGTTGGCAGTTTTGTCCGGGGCTCCTCCTGTCCACATGTTCTCGTAGCTCGCAGTGTGTGAGAGTGTGTGTGTGTGTGAAAGAAAAGCAAATTGTAAAGCACTTTTGGTAAAAGCTCTATACAAAATGCAGTCCACAGACACCTTGAAAATTGAGGTCATTTTCTCTGCCGCTCAGACTTGGTTTAGGGTCAGAGTTGGGTTTAGCTGAAACGAAAAATCCACTTATGGCCTTAATTTTGTATTTATGACCATAGTTTCTATCAGTAATAATAACATTGTATTCATCAACTGTACAGCTGACATTTGGAAACACAATAGTCAAGTTTCCATCCAAATATAGCGCCATTTTTAACATAATTTCCAGAAAATCAGCAAAACTAAATGCAAAATAATGTAAATTTCCATCTAGTAGTCTTATGTGAATATTAGGAATTAGTTGGTGGAGCTAATTCTCCAGGGCCTGACATCAAACCTTCAAAGAAGAAAATATGTTGGAAAACATTTTCATGAATTTCATGTAATAATGTGAGGAAGGTTTCAGCCTCCTCGTCGCGCCTCACAGATCTGATGTTTACAGCTCTTCACTGTCAGCTACAGTACGTCATCATTTATTCACTAAGCATTTTCCCATTGCACTTGTTTTTAATCAATACACCAACTTTTCCACCTCAGCCAAACACAAAACCTTTTAAAAATATTTCTGCTTCTTTTTTTAATTCTCTGTATTTCCAATCCATGTTTTATGCACAAATTGAACAGACTAAATAACTGGTGCCAACCAGCCCTCCATTCAGGACTTTTACATGTCCAGAGTCAGGATACAGGCAAAAAAGATCACTGCAGATCCATCACACCCTGGACACAACTGGCTCCAACTTCTCCCCTCTGGGTGGTGCTACAGAGCATTGTACGCCAAAACAACCAGATAAGAACAGTTTCTTTCCACAGGCCATCACTCTGATTAAAGCTTATATCAGTCATGATTGTAGCGTCAGAAAACAATCGCTGTGCAATAACCCTGTGGCCCTGTGGCTGTTCCTTGTGTATACACACTTGGCCAATAAAGCTGGTTCTGATTAACTAAACCACTTGTGCAGGTCAAACTGAAAGTGAGCACCTGAAATGTCAGTATTAATCCCTCAGTGCACAGTAAAACTGTGTAACCACAACCACAGTAAGCATGGAGGGTCAAAGTTGAAGAAGGAAGTCATCTGTAAACTGTGATGAATGTTTAATTCATCTAACCTGGAGGTTTGTTATTAACTTGTCTGCTTGTGTTTGCTCCAGAAATCCAGAGGTCGGGGAAAAAAAGCAATGATCCTTGTGTCCATGTGTATTCATGTGTATATGTGTATGTACAAGACCTTAGAACATCCATACACCACAACTGTCACAACCTGAGGTGACGTTCAGACCAACGTTAGCCCTGCATGTAAAAACGCATGGAGCCAGTCAGGCAACACGGCGCAGAAGCCACGGCAAACAAGCGCGGGTTAATCTGGCAAACAGTGGTGACCAATCACACGCGTGCATCATCACATTCCTGGTACAGTACTCTATAGATACATTACTTTTTACCTCACTATCATATCGTAATCTGTTACTCCAACTCATAGCAGCGTGGCACACTTTGGAAACTCTGCGAACCGTGATCTGTTTTCTTGACCTGTTTTCATTTTTGTTTGGAGAGATCATCTCCATCTAATTAGAGTTTGTCCATTTCAAGTCAAATTATTTGCAGACCTGTGTGTTTCTTTCTCTTGTCGGATGAAATCCATGTCTCTTTAAGCATTTATCTCGGATGACTCTCAAGTATTTGCTTTGATGAAAACAGGGCTAACCACAATAAATATCAGCTTCCACTCCAGCCTGCACACTCATTACTTGTGTGTCAAGATCAAGGTTCTGTTCATTCATCCATAAAATCGTGGAAATGTCAGCGCTCGCTTCCACGGCACCATCCACGGTCAGTGAGAAGTAACATCAGTGCTACAGTTTCTAAAAGTGGTCTGAATGTGGCTGCTAACATTTCAGCAGAGGCTGTGATCACCAGGGTGTGAAGAAATGGCCCTGAAACTGAAATGTGTTATTTTACTGCTATAAAAATGAGTGGTACTGGAAAGCAAAACTGACATGGAACTATTGTGACTGAATGAAATGACTTAGGTTTTTGTACAAGTTCACTTAACTGAGTCGCTCACTTACAGACAGGATTGATGGATCGAAATCCCCAAATCAAACAGAAGTCACAGCAACGAGCGCTTTGCATAAACGATGACGATGCAGTAGACATAAAGGCAGCAGTCAACATGTCTGAAATGAGCTGTGAGTTTTCCACATCAGACTACAGCAATGATATTTGCTCCTAGCAGTGTCAACGTTCCAGCTCTCTCTATAGACACCCTCAGACTTGTAGCTATTGAGTTTGTTGATACTTATAAACAACTTGGAAGCTGGTTGGACTAAAGTTTTAACTTTAAAAAGCATATTGAAGCTCTTGCTAGGAAACTTAAATTTACATTGTCCTTTTCATACAAGTTAAAGTCATGTCGTCACGTAAACGGCTGGTTGCAGGCTTATTCCTGCCTCAGCTAGATCGTGGTGACCTCATTTATCACTTTGCTTGTCCATGAACTTTGTCTAAGCTTGAGCCTCTTCATCATACCGGTCAGATTTATTACAAATGCAAGCTAGAAGACACATCATTGTTCCTTATATAACTCGGTAAACTGGACATCCCTTGACGTAGCATGCAACACTGGAATATATTCATTGATAAGGCCATTCTTGGAGAGTTACCTACATATATAAGTTCAAAGTTTATACCCACATAAAGTATATATAATTTAAGATCTATTACCAGACTGCAATGTAAGGTATCTAATGTGCGGACAGAAGCCGGCATGAGGAAGAGGAGTCTGTTTCATTACGGCCCCTGGTCTTGGAATGAGCTCCAGGTTAAGCTTAGGCTTGACAGTCACTCAAAAAAATATCTCAGAAATCCTAACTGTTACATGCACCTGTTATAATGCTTAATCCATCAGGTTATGCTAGTTACATGTGTGCATATTTGACTCAAGTCAACTTGAAGTGTTGTTGCAGTGTAGGAACAAAGAAGGAAGAACTGTCCCATCCTGAGTTTCTGTGCTAGTGTACAAACATTTGTCTTAATTTGGCGTTTGTTAATTCTGTTGTCTGTGTTCATTTTCCTTTTGAGTGTGTTGCTAATGTGCGCGCCTGAAATCTGAAGGAGTCAGTGAAGGTGTCGCCGGTGATGAATGTGTGGAGTCAAGAAAAGACGCCCCAAAACAAACAACATCTGTTAACGTTGAAGTGAAACAGCCCACTGTAGGAATTATGACGGGAGCAAAAGAGGAAGTCAGGTGATTTTATAATAGAGCTACAGAGTCCACACAGGGAGGAAGTCTGGATGGATGAATGGGTCAAGAAAATCAGCATCAGCATTGTGAAACACAAACTTCCCACACCCACTTCACCTTTCTACCCTGTGGCAGGATGTATCAGAGCATCTGCGCTGCCACCACCAGACTATGAAACAGTTTCACCCCCCAGGCTGTAAGTCTGAACCCCACAGCTCCTGCAAAACGAACACTTCCACACACTAGAACACTTCCACCCTCCCCCTGAATTCATGTTTTATATTTGCTGATCATGAGGAGTTTGTTAGTGGATTTTTAATCTATTTGTAGATTGAGTTCTGTGTTTACAAGTTGTAATATTTTCAATGATTTTGGCGTCATTTTACCCCCATATATATATATATATATATATATATATATATATACATCTTTTGAATTCTAGAGTGTGCTTTTACATACATGTTTGTCTTTTCATTATGCTGCTCTCTGCACTTTATATTGCTCAGCACCTTATACTACACTGCACAGACCCCCATTTTCTACATGTGACTGTTTATTGGCCATTACTTATTTATTGTTTATTGTTCTATATGGCACTGAGGTCCAAGTGAAATAAAATTCCGTTCTCCTGTACTGTAAGGTAATACATATGCAGAAATGACAGTAAAGCTGTGTAAGTCTAAGGAATTGGAAGGTTCATTTATGTTGTCTTGCGTCTAGGAGCATCACATTAAAAAATGCTTCTATGTGTTGTTCTAAAGGGCCGTTACAAATAATGTATTGTTGTTTAATTTTGAGGAGTTAAGTACTTGTTGTTCGAAAGGTTTTTAGTGCATTGATTTATGTTTTGACTGTAAATGAACATGATTGTTCTCAAACCTTAAGTAACTGTTTATTCCTATAACCATGATGATGAAGCTCCTCTTTCCTTATGCCTGGTGCCCGCCAAAGGATTTTCAACCCATAAATGATTTTAAAAACATAACAACAGATTTAACAGATTTTTAAAAACATAGTGCTTTGTTTTTAGACAATGAGGTTGTTGGGGTTCACTCTTAGTAAGGCAAGTTCATTCATTTTGAATGTTCTGAGCTACGGCTTGTTGTGTTTGCACCAGGTTACTGTGTGACAGCAACACTTCACCAGTCCCCAAATGGAACAGAAGTCACAGCAGCAAGCACTTTGCATCAATAGTGAAGTTTCCACAAAATGTACCAAAAGTTTTAATAAAGTGTTTTGTGAATAATAGGAGTAAGTTGATGGAGATCAACAGCTGGTGGAGCTATTTCTCCAGTCGGTGCCATTAAACCATCACAGAAGAAGACGACACAACAACATCATTGAAAGAGCTCCCAGTCAAAGCTCAAACTGGAAGCTCGAGTGGCGTCGCATGCTCAACGTACAGAAGCGTTTCAATCAGCCAAGCCATACTTCAGCTCCCCCCCCCCAGTGTTTCATGAACGTGTAAATTGAAAACGCGCATAAAAACTGATGGCTGGAAAAACACTAATTGATGACAAGGCAGCAGTAAAGACGTCATCCATCGTCTGAAATGAGCTGTCAGGCGCATCGTTTCCTCCAGTTTCATGAAACGTGATCAGTGGTGTCAGGAATTTCACATTTCAACAGGATGAACATTTTGTTCGGAGACATAATTTGGGTGAACAGACAGAAAGACAGGAAATAATGAAACCAGGATGCGGAGGAGATGAAAGAGTTCTGCAAACTAAATGGATATATTTTATTTCCAGGAATACTAGGTACTAGGAACTATCCGACCATTCTTTGATGGACACACAAACACAGTGGCAGTGAGAGTGCTTTGCTCTAACATGCGTGTGAATTTTTGTTGTAGACTTGTAATAAGTTAACTTTACCTACCATGCTATTCCTCTTGTCTCAGTGCACGCAAGAGGTATCGTGCCATTAGGCACAGAAAAACAGACACCGCCCACATCTGTTTACTTGTCTGTTGGGTCAGGGAACAGCCAGTCTGCAGTCATCAAAGCTGACTTTATCACTGCTTATGCTAACACATTATCTCTTGGGCTACTGGCGCTCACTGAGACCTGGATCAAACCAGAAAACACCGCTACCCCCGCTGCACTGTCTAACAATTAGTCTTTCACCCCCACCCCCCGACCGTCTGGGAGAAACTTGGGTGTCATGATTGATGACCAGCTGTCCTTTTCAGACCATGTTGCTGCTGTCCCTCGGTCGTGCCGCTTTGCTCTATCAGAAAAATCAGGCCCTACCTCACTCAGTACGCCACCCAGCTTCTGGTACAGGCCATGGTTATCTCTCGCCTCGACTACTGCAATGCCCTCCTAGCAGGTCTTCCAGCTTGTGCGGTGAAACCTTTACAAAAGGTTCAGAACGCAGCAGCGCGTCTGGTTTTTGATCAGCCCAAAAGGACGCATGTCACTCCGTTACTCAGTGACCTCCACTGGCTCCCCGGGGCCTCCAGAGTCAAATTCAAGTCACTAATGCTGCATACAGAGTGACTACTGGGTCTGCACCATCTACCTAAACTCCATAATACAAACTTACGTTCCTTCTCGGCCGCTACGCTCCTCCAACGAACGCCGCCTGGCTCTGCCGTCCCTTCACACAAAGCAATCCCAGTCCAGGCTGTTCTCATCTGTGACACCACGATGGTGGAACGAGCTACCACACGCCATCAGAGCAGGGGCGTCCCTCTCTAACTTCAGGAAGCTCTTGAAAACTCACTTCTTATAACACCTCTAACCTGCACTTCCAGTGCTCTTCTTCTTCTATCCCCTACAATGATCTTGTATTGATTGCACTTTTTTTTAACTCTAACTTCTTTCCCTCGGTGTTTACCACACTGATGCGATATGTGCCATTAGCGCTTACTAGCATTTATTGCTGCTTTTATTAATATGTGTTGTCAGTTGTAGATCTCGTGCTGTATTTGATGCTCTGCTTTAGCAGCGTCGTACAAAAGTCTGCGTAATCCCGGATTGGAGTTTCTTGTTTTCTCCTCAAACTGGGCTCCATCATGTGGAATGGGACTGATTTAAAATGCTGTTTCCTTTGGCTTGAACATAACCTAAGAGGACAATGAACTGAACGTGTGGTTGCATTTCTTTTTTACCTCTGCTTTTTAGGAAAAAGTTTGATCGATGCATGGTAGTGACCAATGCTACCATGTGTTGTACATGGATCATTACCATGCGTCGGTAAAAACAATGGAAAAACAATTTTAAAAAGATGATAATTGCTTAAACAATAAAAATGTATCATTTAATGATTTGGAAAATTCAAATATCATCACCCACCCATAGTTATTTCCACTCTGATCATCCAGATGGTCTAAATAAAAAGCTGCTGCATTTTTAGAGAAGCAGATCTAGTTAAAAAGGTACATCAAGTCCTAAGATATAAGGGGAGGCACATTGTGTTTGGCTTGGACTATTTTTACTAGCACAGAGTAAATTCTCACTGACAGTTTTAGTAGAGAAATTTAACAGTCCCTCTTCCACAAGTCTGAATATGTTCTACAGAAAAACAGGTCACTTTGTAACAGAGAGTTCTGTCACTCTAATCTTTCATTACATTTATTCATTTAGCTGACGCTTTTATCCAAACCACTTACAATTGCTATACATGTCAGAGGTCGCACGCCTCTGGAGCAACGAGGGGTTAAGTGTCTTGCTCAGGGACACATTGGTGGACGGTCACAGTGGGGGATTGAACCTGGGTCTCTCACACCAAAGACATAGTCTTATCCATTGCTCCATCGCCACCCCCTTTCACTGATTCAAAGGCCTGAAAACTGACAGAAAATGTTGCTGGCAGGTTGAACTCCTTCAAATCAAACACAGCAACCAAAACAAACTTTTGTGCTGATAATTGATTTTGTCTGCTCTGAACTTCTCTGTGCATCAAAACTGACCCAAACCTGGCAGAGGCGGACAGACCATCATCATCATCGCTGTACAGCAAATAGATATCACCTGACAACCAGTTAAAAACAAGCATAAATGGACGAGAAGTGATAGTTGTGGCCTCATCCACATGCCAGCAGCCGGCCTCTGGTCTGCTCTGGATTTGCTGCCAAACTTTGAATAGCCTGTCCCTGAAAACCAATAACCATGAGGGTGTGAAATTGTCTTGTCATCACTCTCTCTTCTTTCCCTCCTCTCTCATTTTCCCTTTCTCTTTCTCCCTCCAACCACCTCCATCTTCCCCCACCTCTCTCTAAAGATGATGTGTCGTTCAAACAATGCCAAGCAATAAGCAAGCAAATAGCTGTAATCACTCAGTCAATGATGCACAATCACCCACTCAGCACACGGCGGGAGTCGCAGAGACCTGGCAGCCTTATCGATCTCCGGGGGGAGAGGGGCCGATTAAAGGCACCCCGGCAGTTAACAGATGGTGAGTGACGGTACTCATAAACCTTGCACTAAAAGACTAATGTCCTACAAGCTGCAGCCGGCGTGGAAGCTATAAACAACCCTGCCACCGACTGTCAGCGCTGCGGGTGGGGAGAGGGGGATGATGGGAGGCGAAGGGCCAGCTGCTGCCTTCGAACAGAGCTTGATATGCGGGCGGTCTTCGGAGCCGTGCACCGAGCTTTGATGGAGGTCTTGGAGTGACAGACTGCTCTCAGCTTTCAATTATAAAACCCAAATGCTGACTGAACGGTTCTGTCTGACTGAAGAGATGGAAGGAAACAGAAAACCACAGAGGACAGTGGCAGTTTTTTTCTGCAACTGCAAGGAAAGTAAAAGGACTTATGTATTGTCTTAATCCCACACAATCACTATATGCTCAGAAGAAATGCATAGTTACCATCACACTAGCAACGTGGCTCTGAGGATGGCAAGGTTGGTCCAAAACTTTGGTCCAGACTGAAATATCTCAACAAATGTTGGATGGATTGACGTAACATTTCATACATACATAAGGTTACCAGATGATGAATCCCGCTGACTTTGTTGACTTTTCCTCATATGCTACCACGACGCTGGTTTTGAGTGTAGTGTCACAACAAAATGATTGGATGTCTTGCCATGAAATTTGGCAATACTTTTGTCGTCCTCTGACCTTTCCTATAGCGCCTTCATCAGGCTAACATTTTAATTTGTCCAGTACTTTGGTTTATTTCCTACAAAACTAACGAGAATCCCAGCAGCCTCAGCTGTACTTTGTGTTTAGTGCCAATTAGCACCCGTAAGCATGCTAACATGCAGTTTTCTGGGGTTTCTTTGATTGTTTTCCCACATTTAAGGCTGGTTAATTTGTGGAAATAAAGTAGAAGTTATTCTTCCACTAAAGGAACTGGTTTCAAATGTACATCCGAGTCAAAAAAAGAAAGTAGCTACTACTCCTGAATAAATGTGGCAATGGCACAGCAACTACTACAAATATGACAGAAATGCAGCCTAAATATGTCACAAAAACAGCACAGACATGGTACAAATAAAATATGGCAGTGGCCTCTCTAGTCGGAGAAGAAGACACAAAAAAAACACTGCCCAGAAATATTCACTATACAATTCTTGTGCTGATTTATCAAACTTAGCATGTAATTTATGTGACAAAGGAAACAAAAAGTGTCTATACACAGATAAAGACATGACACAAATAAAATTACAGCACTCATCAATTCAGGTAGTATCAGTTTCCTAAATCACGAATAACAAGCTCTCGTGGCCCACATGTAAGGCAATCCTAAATGCAATAATTACACACAAAGTGGAATTTAATACATACGTACATACGCATTGGTATATTGTAAATAATAACTCCCAAGGACGCAACAATATTCATAAACATTCTCACCAATGACAGCAGCAGCCATTCCAGGCAAAATAGCTTTGCGTTGTTTACCTCCTGTATTTTTCCCAGCGCCAGATATTTATTTTTACAGAGGTTTAGTTTTCAGAATATCCTGTTATATTTAAGCTTTTGCTTTTATCACCTGGTTACATATACGATAAACTAAAATGGCTTTATGGTAAACATTATACTTAACTTCAGGCAGACATCTACTTGCTGCAGAGTAATTCATATACTGCACAGATAAACCACAGAATTGTAGAGTAACGCCAGGCTTCATGATCAGAGAGAGTTTTTATATCACGTCGACACTTGAATCATACTCGCAAACTTACTCTCTCGCTCGACCACATGAGCTCAGTCTCTTGCTCTCTCTGCTGTCGGTCTGCATCGCAATTTTTTCTTTTTTATATTCTATCAAGGTTTTTGTTGTGTTAATCTGTAATTATAATAGCAATGGCTTGGCTCGTAAAGGGAATGGGAGAAAACTCTCGATTGACCCAAAACACAACCATGATTGCTTAAGCTATTTTTTCCACCGTTTAATTAGCAAAAGTGGATTTGGACACGACCTAAATGCACCTGCACCAAGTGCTTCACACCGTGTGCTTAAATTGTTAAAATAGGGCCCTTAGTCTTGCCATTTGTTGGTTCTAATGTGACAGAATTATTCTGTGATTGTGAGGACTCTCACAAACTGGGTTTTTGCTGGCATCAGCAGCTCAGGTGGGCTCAGACCATTCAACACACCTGTACACCTGTTCTGTGACAAAATGATCTCAACTCAATGTTCCACATAAATAGCTTTTTCTAAACATGGACACTAAGCCGATATCACCCATCTAGCGGGCCATTGCAAAAACGTCAAATATTCAAGAAGGCATTCTTTTGATACGATCAGTAATATATTTGAAATCTGAACTGTTCATTTCTTGCATAAAATATCAAAACTAAATTTATCAACACAATTTGTTATAAAAATAACAGTTAATGCAAAATGCAGGTTGACACACATAGGCCATCTCCCAACTCATTTGAAATAAAATGGGCAGAGCAAGAATATTTCCAGGCATTTGGACTGCACCTGACTACTGTAAATGTAAACTTGGCACTGGAACTGTACTTGGGCCGTGACTGATGACGTTTCATAAAACCAGAAGGGAAAAGTCGTACACAATACAGTGCAACACAACACAATACAACAAAGGAAACTACAGAGAAATACAAGTCGAACTGTAGAAATATGACTGTAAACATGTGGAGCTGGTGAGATGTTTTCCATTTTGTGTAACAGGACAAACTGACTATTGATGGCGGCCGTAAGAAAAGCAGAATAGAAGAAGTTTTGTGGAGCTTGTATCAGATCCATCAGAGTTAATCAGTCTTTAGTTAATGTTTCCCACAACCTTCTGCTGATCAATACGTCTTGCCTCTGCCGCTGATCAATGAGCCCCTCAGTTTACACAGAGTATGGAATTAACACGGTCTGGCACTGTTTCTTTTTTATAAATAGTTCCAGAGCAACAATTCTTCACTGTGATGGTGAAGTACAAGAAACAGCACAGATAGATCACGTCTCTGCAGCACTACAGAGCCTCGTTTTGGTTTTACAGCATATTTATGTTTATCTGGTTCAGTCTCAGTGTTTCCTCCAGCAGGCAGCTGTTTTCATCTCACGAGCTGATTAACTATCTGCTCAGCACCAAACAGCAGAAAGACAAAGTTAGAGAGTAGAGGAAGGAAAAGAACATTAGAACAGCTAAAGAGCCAGACATTTTCCTCAGGCGTTGGTGGACACCAAATCAAAGCTTAAAGGGGCTTTCACCTACCGCCTTGTTTGGGCCGGACTTTCGGACTTCAAATCACAGGTGTGAAACCTCCCCTGGACCACGGTTTTACAGGGGAGTCCTGTATGACATCCATATGACGTTTTGGGGATTTGCTGAAGTGACTGATGCAGTCACAACCCCGGGATCTTGTGAAGGCGGCATGAAGTCACAATTCTGAGTTCATGGTGTTTTCTAAAATTAGTCTCAGAACTAAACAGTTTTTTTAACATGGCCAAACTTGTTTTGTGTCTGTCTCAGGCTGACAGACCGCTCCATGTGTGTTGTTGAAAGGGGAGAAGCGTCATGAAAGGGAGAGGAAATTAATTCCCGTCTGACAGATGGAGGCCAATTAGACTCTCGGGCTTCTCGTTAAGGTGGCCGGCTGAGCCCTCTGGGTCTGTGTGTGGTTGCTTATTGCTCCATCCATTTATTTTTGTGAGTTGTGAAAGCCACAGGGGTTGGTGGAAATTTAATGTGCAGTAGTGTGTGAGTGTGTGAGCCTACAGCAGGGACAGACTGTGTTACCTGTCTACCTTCATCGCTGTCTCCTATGGGTCAAGGTGGTGAGACACCCGGTGTCAGTCAATGACGGTTTGATTTTTGTTTTTCAGACACCGGGATGAACGGCGAGCTGAGAGCCGGTCGCACCACGACAGCCAAGAGAGGAAGCAACGCCCCCGACAGGTGAGTCTGCACTGTATGTCCAAGCCTCAGGTGGCAGAGCCGGTAGAGGAGTGCAGGATGGAGCAGCAGCTCCAGCAGCTGACGTTGCCAGTAGGCTTCTTCAGAACTGCGTGTCAGAAGGTCGAATAGCTTCAGAGAGCTTTTGAAGAGACAACCTGATTTTCACACCCACTATACACTGTGATTGGTCCGCTTTGTGGAGGTGATGGTAAACTGGGTTTGACCTTCCCTCCCAAGCTCTCTTTTTTCATGCTTTACACTTCTTCTGTCACTTTTCATGTGAAAATGGGTGTGACCAACTTTCTTTGGGGGACCGGACCCCAACTATACAGAGAAAATACAATACCTCTATTTATGAACTCTTCCGTCCTTATTAATTTAATTTAATTTATTTGTGCTTGTTAAAGTGTGACGCCATACCTGCCCAATTGTTCACTTGGTTGCACCCAGCTAAGCAATTTCCCTACTGCTTTGGACTGAGGCAGCAGAAAAACATTTTTTACCTACCTAAAAAATGTATATCAGTTTGTATTTTTGTACATATTTTCACAGCATTACCTCACCGTCAAACAGCCCTTTTCAACTGAGGAACTGCATGTTTTCTTCAAAGCCACCAGGCTCCTTTGACAAAATCTTTTTACCTCACATAACACGGGAGTTGCTGGTCTGTATATTTTTTTGGGAAGTCCAGCACTCCAGCTTTAAGTGAAGGACCGGAACACTTCCTCCACCTCTGAAAATTAGGTTTGAATTTCATGAGAATCATTTTAGATGCAAATGCAGTGAGAAAGACTCACCTGTAAAACACTCGCTAATGACATGCAAACTGACTCCAACCTGGTGAGTCTGTTTGAATGAACCAAATGTGTTTGTGACAGAATTCATCACATATGCGCTCAAAAAGGATGCTTTAATTCCAGTCATGTTTAGTTATGAGTTATTTTGCCAACCTTTTTGTGTTTTACAGCATATTGAACACTAACAGTATTCAGTGCTGGTTGTTTGTCTGCGGTTCTGTTGTTGGTGTATGTGTGAAGCTGACAGTGAGTGATGGTCCAGCTGTCCACAGCTTTAACCTCATTCTCTGTTTACATGGAAACTAAAGCCAAACTGTCCTCCAAATCCCACCGCCGCCCGCCGCTGGACGGATTAAAGCCGGGACGAACACGACTCTGTGCTGGCCAGAGCTGGGATTTGGAGCCAGGCAGCCACACAGAGACTGTGAGGATCCGTGGAGAGAACCAGTGGGAAGAGTTCACTCTGCAACGTCGTTTAGACTTTCATATAATTCACTGCCTGCAGCTCTGTGAGAGAGCAGGCTGAAATAAGCTTCAATTCTTAGATCACCATTACTGTGAGAACCGTGCGCTGTAAGGTCACCGGTCTCAGACTGAACTGAGAATGTAATTTGGATGATAAAATTAATCCTGTGTGAGTCTGTCAGTAATCTGTAAAGCACAACAAAAATACAAATTACCTACAAAATTGGCAAAATACACTATTTATCTGATAATACTGATTCAACAATGTTAAGAGCAGCGGTGGAAGAAGTACTTAGATCTTTTACTACAATAAAAGTTGTAATATTACAGTGTAGAAGTAATCTATTACAAGTAAAAGTCCTGCATTCAAAATTGTACTTAAGTAAAAGTAAAAAAGTAAAAACACTCATTAAGCAGGATGGTCTATTTCAGAATTATGTAACTAAATTTTTTATTGGAAGTATTGATGCATTAACTAATCTAATGTTACAGCTGGTAAAGGTGGGTTTATTTAATTTTTAATAATTGCTTCTGAATTGTCCCACATGGATCAAGTGTTATCTTAAAATTTAATAATATATCGTAATTTATTTTTGATATATTTCTTAATCTGAATCTGCAAACTGAGTTGATAAAATAAATGTGCTGGAGTAGAAGTATAAAGAAGGAGATATAGAATTACTCAAGGAAAGTACCTCAAATTATTTATAGTAATTTGATTTTGTACTGTGTTGAAAATATTTTTACTGAGAGCTCTGAGAGAATTTGGAGGCTGGTCATCGTACAGAGACCGATATACTGATGGACACCAAGGAAGCCAAAAGATTTGAGTCTTTCTGTAATCTGAAGCTTCACATCCTCATTTTCCCTGATGTGCAGATGGAGATGAAGAGACACTGTAGAATTATATCAGCTCCTAAATGCAGTTGGAAGTGACACTTGTTTTATTTTAGGCTGATGATATTTCCTCTTCAAAGGAAACTTTGAAAGGTCAGCATGATGTGACTTTGTTGGAACCCCCCCCCCCCCCCCAACCCCTTGTTACTTTTGAATTCTTTTGTCATTGATAATGTTGGATCCTCACTGAGTTCCTCGATGCTTTTCAGACGAGTTATCTGCTGCTCAAAGCAGGTTTTCTGTCGTTTGTTTTGATTAGGAGACAGAGAAGGCCGAACCCATCTGGAACACAACCTGGTGTGTTCAGAATGGGATATATATTGCAGAAAACATACACACCGATGAGGAGAGTTGTGTGTAGATGATGGTAAAGATAGCAAATGTTGCTATTGCCCATATAAGGACAAATCACTGATACTCTCCCATCAATATTAGGATGCTTTGTTACTGAGGCATTTTTCTTTTAGACATTACAGG
>NW_024044570.1:166727-192713 GCF_014851395.1 Micropterus salmoides | reverse complement strand
CTGACAACACTATCGCTATTTTAGGGCTGGACCCGAATATTCGAATTTTCGAATATTCGACCGTTGGGTACACATTCGATATTCGGTTATGAGATTCCATTTTTAAGGTTTTTTTCGCGTGCCTGACCTCCACCGACAGCAGTGAAAGTAACGCTCGAGTTCACATCAAAGGGAAAACTAATGGAAGCCCTCAGCTGTGTGGGAGCACTTTAAACTGAGTGATGACAGCAGTAGTGTGGAAGTTATGGCGTTTATTAAAATTTTACAATTGCTTAATTTCATTACAGATCAAAACAGTCAAATTTCCTACATTTTAAAATTAATCAGTAAACTGTAGGCTGGAAACAAACAAACAACAACATAATGAACGCATTTAAATAAGCCTAATTACATGAGGCCGATTGTAGAAGAAGAGCATTTAGTGGCTATAATTAAAGTTAAAAGTGAATTTTGCATAATAACGTGTTAGATTTAGTTCCGCTACCGGAAACACCGCTCATCCCGTCTGCTCTCCGCCTGGATCCCCGCCCGGTTGAAACTATTCCCGGATTCTGCTCTGGACCTGCTGGATCAGACTCTCTCACTCTGGACTGTGGGAATAAATAAACTGACCGCTCTCTCTCTCTCTCTCACACATGCACACAGACTTGTGCACCCATGCCGCCATTATCTCTCCCCCATCCGATCCCCCCCTCACTCAGCAGAACTTATTGGGCATTCTTCTTCTGCTGTTCTGCTTCTATCTATTAAATACATAGCTGTAGCTCCTGAAATTGCAGCATGCTTATCAACACACGTTTGAACAATCGCCATAACGGGACCGCTGAGCACCGCCACAGGGGGAGGGGGTGAGGGGCTTTGATTATTCGCTCTTAATTACTATCGAATCGTCGAAGCTCAAAAAATGACATTCGGGCCAGCTCTACACTATTTACAGTGTGGTGTCACAGTATAGTTTCTTGGTATAGGCTTTTGGTACATTTTGTTTCCACTCCAGTTATTTTTCTTTGGCTCTTTCTGTTCTCTTCATCATTCACATTTTCCTTTACTGTTTCTTTCTTTCTGTATCATCTCAGCTTGATTTCAATCTCTATCTTGTTGCTACTTTCTTCTGTTTCAATAAATCCTGCTGATATGATTTTAATCTTCTCAACTCAGCTCTGTCATTTTCTCTCTCCCGTCTCTGTATGGCAGTAGATTGTCACTGCATGTGGATCTGGCTCCTCCTGTCTTTTATCGGCGTGCAGAATAATCTGAGTTGAGGATGGACGGAAGGCGGTGGGGAGGCCAGCAGCTGCACTCATCCTCACAAAATTCCTCTTCAACCTGCTGAAAGCTGAACACAACAAGGTCAAACTGAGATCCCCTCACAGTTTTCATCTGTTCCTGGAACTGTAAACAGCTCTCTGAGACAGGCAAATCGTTTCCTAACCTCAGAGTCGCTGCCATCAAACAGAAAATCCGTTTGCCACTGCACGCCAGACACAAATGGAGAGTTGGAGAGTTGAGGCAGGTTCATGTTCTTGGAGAGGGCAACCAATTTCCTCCTCTCTGCTGAAAATGTGCAGTCTGAGTCACTCAGGAAAATACGTTTAGAAGCTGCTGAAACACTGAAAAATTGAGATGACATTTGAGGTTGTCCAGAGCTGCTGCCTGAATCGTTTGGTGGGATCAGGACCAAAATATCAGTTCAGTTTCCAGGCAGCTTGAATATGAATAGATATTCTGTGGCTGTCTGTTCGCCTGCTGCCTTACGGTGCATTCAGAGGCAGGGAGTCCTGTTTCTCAGGAGCCTGAAGCTTGTGGCTGTTTGCTCTGAGCACATAATTTACGTTATTTTCTCCTTTTGCCATTTAACTGGTTCACGACAAAGTAGTTAATTTCAGAATCAGCTTTACTGGCCAAGTATGTCAACACACACAAAGAATTTGACTTTTTCATTGCTGTTCCAAGAACAATTTTTAGGGAGATAAAGAGCAACAGACATACAGCTAAAAGCAAAACGAAGCTGAAACAAGATTATTATGAAAACATAAACATTTAAATATAATGTATATACAAGTAGATAGGAAAGTTGTATATAAAGTAAGATTTAGGGCTGTCCAACGACTAAGGATTTAGATAGGCGAATCAGGGTCGTCAAGTCCTGCCTGTAGTCGACTGATAGTCGAATCATGTGTGTTTTTGTGCCCGGCGATTGCGAGCGTGGGGTTGTTACACACGACAGCTACGTTTTAATCTTGAGAAGCTGCAGAGCTGCAGTTGCTCTTCATCCAATTTACACTGTAAATTTCCAGCTAAACTGAGGCTTTTTGAAGACCCTTTTCTCTCTCTCGCCTGGCATTCACCGGTCTTGTGCAGAGTTTCTCCTGCATGCCGTGCTGCCGACAGCCGCATGCAAGTCGCAGTTCCTCGCGGGTCTATTTCAAATAGCCGGCTATTTACAAACGATATAATATTCTTTTTTGTGGTTCATCAACGGTGATAAATTATCCGAAAGTCCTGCGAGGTGCCAACAACTCGGCACAACACCAGTGAAGCCGGGGCCCCCGTCTCTTCAGCGAGTGTTCCTCTGTTGCCACTACACACACACATACACGCTACGCCTACACATGCGCACTGACGACCCAGGGTTAAGGTTACAATTTTGGATTTATCCACGCACTTTAAAAACATTTAATGAAAGTTTTATTCTTTTTACATGTTTATTTACAGCATTAAATGTTGAAATGTATATTGTAATAAATTTACACTGTTAGACAAGCTGTACACTCACTACTTTACAATGTAGCAAAGTGTCATTTCTTCAGTGTTGTCAATCAAATTTTTACAAAAATGTGAGGGGTATACTCACTTTTGTGAGATATTCTACATGCTCTGTAAATCCCCCCTGCGCCCTGTGTCTTCCTGTGAGAACATTTTGAAAGACCAAAAGATAGAAGACGTGAATTCGTCTGCATACTGTAGATGGAGAAATAAAATGTTTGCATAAAGCAGCAACGTCACTCTTTATTTATCTGCAGAGGGTCACACTGATCCTGACAGCAGCCTGCTACACAATCCCAGAGCCACAGACTCTGAACACACGTCAGCTTTGCCTCCTACTCTTCTAAATTACAAACACCTTGCATCTTAGCTTGTCGAACGAGCCGTCAAATAAACAATCTTTATGCCAAAGATCATTTTGTTGATCTGATTTCTGTGGTGAAGACAGTGTGAACCGTGGCCTCTGACTTGTGTTCACTACGGCCAGTAATAGCAACCGCGAGTTAAGAGACAAAACCGGAAATGGATTAAACGATAAGGTTGATAAGAATGTTCGGTACCTGTTATAGTGGTCATCAGGGTATCTGTCAAACTCCATGTCATAGTCAGACCTGAGGAGAGAACGTGAGAGATGAGGATTAGAAACAGATGAGCCGCCATCCTGTCGCTGGCTGGAAACAGTAAAAGAGCAATAGAGTCAGTAAAGACTACATCAGTCTTGTGTGTCTATATCAAATGAACCTGTTGAAATTGTATTTAATTTAATCCACTGTTAAAAAGCACTACTTGAAGTAGTTTAAGATGAGACGCAAATTACACGACAATGAAATTTTGAAGATGAGACAGCGATAGGGGGACCACTGGAGTCTAGAACAGCTTCAAAAAGTAAATCCTCGTTAACACATATTAAAGGGTATCAGTAGTGATTGGTCAGGTTTCGTTTTTTGATGCTCTGAAACACGACAGCTCCCAAACTGAGCTGCATTAAAACCTCAAATAACAGACTGCAGGGGAAATGATCTATTAGGTTAAAACAGAATATCAGCATTCTCCTGAAAGAGAAGGAAAGACTGTGATGAAGGTGATGATGATGATCTATCAATCATTATGTGGGTCACCTCATTTAGCTTTTAGAAACAGTATATAAACATAATTCATGCTTTATAACACACAATAACGTAGTTGTAAGCAGCGTTTAACTATATTGCCATTCATTATCTGTTTACACAGCAGGCTCTACTTACGGGTGTCTACAGGACAAGGATGAATAAAAACACAACATACATCCTGTACAACCATATTTATTTCCACACCGTGCCACTATCTACTGCTGCAACCTGTACAATGTTCAATATCAATCACATCTGTATATTACAGTTTTTTTCCATTGCTAACCTACGTTGTCAAAACTCTTCACGCAGTCAGCGAAACAGAAGTGTATGTGGACCAAAGTTTAAATCATTTTTCATTGCTTTCACACAAAATGCATTCAATGACTACTTTCTCCAAAATCCATGAACTCTTTTCTCATTACTACTTCTCCACCTGCAAAACTCTATATATCTGCAACACATTTTTCAAATGCTAACACACTTTGTCCAAAACTGTTAAAAACACATAAATAATCTCAAATATCCTGCATTTTTGCAGCAACCGGACTGAAATATATAAAAATCTTTTACATTTACATACATTTTATGTTTACATCTATGTGCGTAGAGAAATATTTGTAGTTTTATGAAATTGGTTTTACTGTAAAACTGCAAGTTGAGTGTAAAGCAGGAAATGTGCTTGTATTTTAGCAGAATTGGTTCAAGTGGTTGGTGCTTCTATTACAAGTTGTGGTCATTGTGTCTCACGTACCAGTGTTACTGTGTAAACAACTGAGAAAAACTGTAAAGGTGTATATATTGTAAATATAACTTATTCTTATTATTTCTATTCCATCTTGTATTTTTCTATTGTACTTTTAAATTAATGTGTATTCTCTTATCTGTTGTGTGTTGTGTTGTATCTGCTGTAACAAGTGAATTTCCCCAGTGTGGGATCCATAAAATCTATCTTATCTTATCTTATTAGAGTGTGTAATAAACCATGTATTCATTGTTTTAATATCGCCATAAGTGATAACAGGGGGACTTCAAGTAAGTACGTTCCCAACAACTTGAACAAAATACAGAAAAGCACAACACATAATATAATAGCATCTAAATAGAGCAGGCTTATAAAAGTAAGGAGCGGAAGATAAGACACAAAAGAGACAACTACAGTAGACTTTAAAGACTTTAGTGGAAAGAAATAGAATATAATGAAAAATAAGTAGAATACAACTAGAACAGAACAGATAGTGTTACACAATTATTTTAGGAATTACAGCAACATTTGATCAAATGAAATTCTCTGTAGATGGAGAAGCAGAATTTAGCTTTTATGCATCTTATATCTGGAACAAACACTGAAAACTGCAGACCTGCTGCATCTTACATTTACTGTAACTGTCTTGTTTTATTTCCTATTTTAATTGTATTTGAAAGTAATTTATATTTTCCTATTTTGCTTCTATGTTTTATGTAAAACCCTGTGAATTGCCTTGTTGGTGGAATGTGCTATACAAATAAACTTGCCTTACAGTGTCACACTGCAGCAAACTGGTGGCTGTGAAGCTGAACTGAGCAGATGGCATTCAGACCTACTTATCACAGAGCCAAAGAGCCTGCGGGCAAGGCAGCACACGGTGACAGTGTCTGCACTGAAACTGGAGACTCTGCTCACCCAGAAACTGTTTTACTGGGTCAGTTCACACTTTCAGGCTAATGCCAGTTGGCAACCATCAGCTAATGTGTGTGTGAGATCAGCTGGAGACAGAGAGGTGAGTTTGGTGTCTTGGATTCTTAGATTACTATTTTCTTCATCTGATGATGTGCTAACAGTTCCTACTATGTTATCCATTCTAACTATAATTATATGGAATAAACAATTACTATATTATTTATGTATTAAGCCGGTTACACAACAGTCCAGCGCACTGCAGAGCAACTGAACCAACATCATCCTACAAGTCTCACGTTTTACCTGTAAGACTTGTGTTTTTGTCCCTAAGTTGCCTTCTAACATGGTGATCTGGGGTCTCATTTCTAAACGGTGCGTATGTACAAAACAGGGCTGGAAACGTACGGACGCCACTTCAAAGGTTGTGATCTATAAAAAACAAACTTGAGGGAGAACGTGCGTCCCGTAAGTAAACTCTGAACCATGCGTACGCACATAAAGAGGAGAAATGAGAATGGCGACTCACATGGCAGAAGGATGAAATGAACAGGCCTACTATTGAGTAAAATAAATCCAAATATTACCTCTGAGTATTACAGGCTTAAAGCCTTTCTGAATAAACAAACACACGTTTGACTGATTTTCCCTGAAGTGCGCAATAAAAACACCATTTAAGATAATTTGTAGCGCACAAAAAGAACTGAGGATCATAAACACAAACAGAGATTCTGTTTCTGCAAAAGAACGCCTCAAATATGTTGGACAGTTTAATCAGGAATCAGATTAATTAATACTTGCATGCAGCAATTTATTCTCATAAATAAGGTGAACAGGAGACAAATTACATTTAAATTGATGCCGTTTTCAATGCGTCAGTCGAGCAAATACGAGACCATAGTTGATTGTGATTTCTAAAGGGAACTTGCTTACAAGTGTGTGTAAACACAGTTTTATAAGTCTGAATATTTTTTGGTGTATGCCATTTTTGGCTTTTGAGCGTACGTATACTTTTAGTAAGGTTTCTAGGCACAGTTTTATAAATGAGACCCCTGATCTGTAATGTGACTTCCACACAGTCAAAATAAGAAACATGTGTCCTGATTATAGTTCAGTAACTCTGCAGAGCTCCTGACGGCACTGACCATACTTAATGTCTGTAGAGGAAAGGGTGATGTGGAAATGGTGTCTCTGGTGTCAGGTTATGATGTGATGTTAGCGCTCATCTGAAAAACCCCTTCTTTTATGACGTCAAACGTGAAGTATATAAGCTAAGCAGCCAAACAGTGTTGTATTAGAATGAAATAATTGTCTGATCTTACATATTGTAGAACTAACTAAAATCTGCAGGTTGTGGATGAAGTACTTGTAATAGTTATACCCCAATGTAGAAATACTCTTGTTAGAAGTAAAAGCCTATACGTTCAAAATGTTACATAAGTAAAAGTACAAATGTATTAGAATCAATACATAAAGTGCCAAAAGTATCACAGTTTCAGTATAATGTTTATTATATTATTTGATATCGTTATTGATGCATGAACATGTTCCCTGGTGGAGCTGATTTCAACCACTATATATGTACTGCTGGGTAGCTTGCAGCAGTGGTTCTCAAAGTGCGGTGGGTAGAAGCTTAGGGGTCCTTGAGAGGGTTCCAGGGGGTCCCCAGCAAAAGGGGGAGTCATTTATTTTCACTATAATTGCTTCCATAAGTAACACAATGAGAGAATGTATGATGACTTTGGTCAGGGGTTTCAAACACTATCTGCAATCTAGACAGACGGTGCAGTGGGTCGCCTCACAGCAAGAAGGTCTTGTAATCGAACCTTGGTCGACTAGGCCTTCTCTGCGTGGGTTCTCTCCTGGTCCCACCGTCCAAAGACATGCAGGCTAGGTTAACTGGTAACTCTAAATTGCCCTTAGGTGTGAGTGTGAGTTGTTGTTTTACATGTGTTGTTGGCGACCTGTGGAGGGTGTAACCAGCCTTACGACCAGTGTCTGCTGGGATTGGCTACAGCACGACAGCGACCCTGTACACAGGACAAGAGGTCAGTGAGTAATGAGCGTGAGTAACCAAATGTTCCAAATTTATTCTTGCTAACTTGACCATGGAGCCCTACATGTGCAAAAGTGATGCTAAAGGGTATCCGGGGCTTTAAAAAGCAACGCCGAAGGGTCTTGACCACGCGTCCATGCAGTTACGAGTTGGAGGACATTCTCAATATCTTGGCTTGATGTACTGTGTCTGTGTCCATCCTATGCAAATATACCTTTTGGGTCAAACTTCCAAAGACAGAAGAAGAAACTGTCTTTTTCTGAGCCGGACAGTGAGATGGAGACTGAACTCCAAAGCCTGGCACTATTTATCCACTGAGGAGAAGAAATCAATAACCATCTGACACACACACACACACAGACCCAGCAGCGCCTCTCTAACTGAGGACTCAGATTAAAGAGAATCCAGGAGGCGATAGGGCCAGAGAGAGACAGGGGGATGGACAGATAATGGTAGAGACAGATAGAAAGGTAATGACTTTGATAGAGAAACAGGTGATTTGGTGCCAAATTCATATCCTTCCACTGTGAGCAGCCGTATCATCGCTCCTGCTGCTGCCATCATTCATCTTCATCAGCCGTGATGGCTATTAATCAGCGTTTAACGACAGTATTGATCCGGGGCCGACTCAGAGCTTCAGCTCAGACGTGCGTTTCTTATTGAGCTGTGTAGGAGCAAACTTTTAAACATGACTATTGATCTGCAGGACGGCCCCGCTCCTCTGAGCCGGGATCACACTAAATGACTCTTTTATGGCCGGCACTGCTGGTTTATCTGTGTAATTAGGTCTGATGTTACAGCAGCAGCACCACCTGAGAAGACGATCCTCGCTGTGATTATGGGCTCATAACAAGCGAGACAAGCGGCTATGAAGTCCTCATAATCTCAGCGAAACATGTCCTTCAGGCACTTTTGGATTTTATGTACAACGGTCTGTGCTCAGGTGCGCTGTAACACACCCTCACTTGTACATCCTTTTCTCTCCCTCCTCATCACTGTGAATGCTGCTGGAGCACTTTTCCCAAAGCAATTGATTTCAATTCACTTGACTAATTACGCAGCAGCTCCACCTGCTTTTACAGGGCCTCTTTTAACGATGAACGTCGTGTGACTTTAAAGTTCTTGCATTTTCAAAATCTCTTTTTTCTAGACAATCCGACAGTAAAGCCTGATTTACACTGAGGTTCACAGATTTTTGGAGGGGCCAAATTGGGAGCGGGATCAATTGATAGTGTAATAAAATGACTGTAGCCTACTTGTAATGACTAAACCAAAAAAGTGCTCAGTGAGTTTAGAATCCAATATACTCTCAAAGCTTTAACTGATAAATTCTTCTACAGCATTCATAATCCATAGAAAAGTAATACTTTTATTGGAAAGCACTTTTCAATCGAGGAGCACAAAGTCGTTTCATTGCAGGGATAAAAGTCAATCCCACATATAAAATACAACAGCATAAAAGACCTTCACATCAACCCTGTCTGCTAGAAAATATGTTTATGTACATCTAAACATATTTTCTAGAAGACAGACATAACAACGCATGCAACGCTAACACAACAATTGACAACAACGACATTTGACTCAAAACCACAAAGTCAGGGCATCATCAAAGTCAGGATTCATCCATGAATGTGTGAACCATATTTCATGACAATCTGTTCAATAGTTGTTGAGATATTTCAGTCTGGACTAAAGTGTTTGACCAACAGATCAACAGCGCCATCCTAAGAGCCTCAACAGGAGTAAAATCCAATGTGAAATCTACATGACGGAGCTGTATTGTGTAGTGGTCAGACAGGAGTGTAAAATCAAACTTTTATTTTGAGGCCTGATTTAAAAGCTGAGACAGTTTCAACAGACCAAATCCTAACTGCCCCTGGACTTAAACCTGGACTCTGGAACAGCCAGAAGATCTAACAGGCCTTATGGATAGGCAGGAGTTTAAAGTGAAAACATGCGAACAGGTGTCCCTGCAAAAACAAAACATTTAATTCTGATTCAGCTAGATGAGTCAGATGATCATTACCAGACAGCCTGTGTTTGGTAAAATCATTTGTGATGGCCTGTTTACTTTCCAGATTGTGGCAGATTCACACGACCTCTGCATTTACTACAAATCCCAGGAGGATCTGAGGTAATACCACGTAAGTAGGGTTTAACTCCATGAAAAAACATCACAGCTGGACCTGGTCCTGATTCAATTATTACAAACCATCTAATCAGTCTGCAGCATTAGAAGGAGAAAGCTTCTATTCAGCAGGTTTACCTATTTTTTACCACGGTTTCAAGAGTGTTTTGGTCATTTCAGGGAAACTTCATCACCTCTGCGACAGATGTTCAGCTGCTGTCTGTCTGTCAGCAGGATTTCTCACAAACTTAATGACAGCTTTCCCTCAGATTTGGAGGACAGTTCAGCCTCGGGCAACAAGCAGCAAATTAGATTTCAGATATCCAGATTTCAGTGATCCTGAGGGGATGTTTGCAGGGTCAAGAGCTAAATTTAAATATTAGTGAGAGAAAGTATGCCTTTGGGAGCAACACAAATAATTTCATCATCCAGGGGGGCCAAAATAGCACTACAGTCAAATAAATGTGGGCAAACTCCAAAAACAGAAAAATAGTATCTAATTCTCCGGAGGATTGTTACTCCCTTAAATTTTTAAAAATCTTTTTTCAGATGAACTATTAAAAAAGTAGTTTCTCCTGGAGTCACTGTTATTAGCCGACCCTGCTGTGTCCCTGAGGAGGATTCTTTAACTGGGAAGAAAAATAAAATACAATAATAAAAGTAGAATTTTACACTACCACTATGGATATTCAGGCTATAATTACATTTTAAATAGAAAAAGGAAACTGTTGTGAAATTTGGTGGGGTACATTTATGAAGTAACATGTATGGAAATACTCATGTGAAGCACAAGTAACTCAAAATTGTGCTTGAATATATCACTAAGGTATCAAGAACCGGTTCCAAGTTGGAATTGTTACCAAACACATTCCAAATATGGAATTTATCTACAGGGAAGGAATGACGAACAAGACAAAAACCATTGTGGGAGACAAGAGGCACCCTCTTGTCCCTTCATTCGAACTACTGGGCAACGATATGGCCTCCCTCTATTTACCAAAAATAGATCTAAATCTTCATTTGTGCCTCAGGCAATTAAGTTTTTAAACAGGTAAGGCACATATATAGCCAAATAGGCAGGATGCTCAGCTGGTCTGGTCTGCTTAATTTAATTAATTGGTAGTAAGGTGCGGAGTTTGGGAAATGATGTGTTATGTGTATTAGTTGTGTGTTTACCAGTATGTTTGAAGCTTCTCTCTGTGGCGTATGATGTAATGCCTACTTGATTGTTCTGCAAAGAAATTTCCCTACAGGGACAAATAAAGAGATTGATTGATTGAATTGACCCGTGCATTTCGATTCTGCTTCTCGGTTCCTGACTATCTGCATATTTTAGCTCCTGATTGAACCACAGTGAGCGTTTTACAGTCCATAAAAGTGTCTCTTTTCTCTTATCTGCCAGGACCTGCTACGCCGACGTCATAACATTTGTTACACAGTATGTCAACAAGGCGTGAAGAAGAGAGTCAGCACAGCAAAACGCTCCAAAGATTGTCTTAGCTTTACTAAAAAGCGTTTCCTTCAACACGGCGTGAATCTGAAGGAACGCTTCACCGTGTTCAACGTGTCGCGCTCTCCCAGATCCAGCTAACGCTAACAGTAGCAACGGCTCAGATACAAAACACAGGTGAGCTGACGTTCACCTTTTATACTGAAGGGAAACCAACAATGGCTACAAATGATTCAATATATATTTTTCTTAGAGACGAGTCCCCAGAGACGCCCCTCTAGTACAGAGACTCCTTTAGCCATGAAGGGGAAGAGGAGCAAGGAGGAAGAGGATGAAGGTCACCGAGCAGCGACAAGATCTGTGGTGAAGGGGCCCATAAGAACTTGATTCGATAAGCTGAATCTGAATTCGAATGGATAAAATTTAAACGATACCCAACCCTATATAGTACGTGAGTAAGTGTACTCAAGTACAGTGTTAGTTTCCTCTTTAGCTGTGAAGTTGCATCAGTATTTTGCTCAGTGACACTCTTTCAGGTGTTAATAAGGCCTTTAATTTGCTCTGCGCTGTGCTGCTGTAGACCCAAATGGTGTTATTAGAGAACTCAGTGGCTGTTCTCCTGATGGGAATAATTACACAGCAGCAGCGAACGTCAATACACACCGCGGACAAACACATTTAGAGAGAGCGTTAGTGGAGAGGGAGAAATCAATGATCTGTTCAAATATATTTTCTTTTATTCTGCAGCGAGCGATATAAGAAGTCTGCTGGAAGAGGACGCTTAATGAGATGCGAGACAAAAAGTGGAGGTGAGCAGAGGGAGGAGAGCTGAGTGTTGACGAGGTGAGTGGAGGAGTAAACATGGCTGAACTCGACTGAGACGCAGCACAATGAGAGGAGACGTGGCGAGGAAATGATGAGGAATTTGCATTTATATAGCTGCTACTTAACGCTCACCCCCTCCTACACTAATGATAGCATTCAGCCTCAGTAACCCCCCTCCTGCCTGCCCCCTCACACACCAAACAGCAAAGTGTGTGTGTGTGTGTTTATACATATTCATGCCGTCCAGGGTGAGTGTGTGGCGGCAGGTGAGAGCAAGCTGAGCTGTTTGGTTTCACCTTCTTCGCAGCCGCAGTCGTGAGCCTCGTCCTCAGGCATGCACACACTCCACAGCCACATCCATTTATTCTGATTTACCGCTCACCCTCACCAGCCTGCTGCAGTGTCATAAATCAGTGGTGGCGTACTGTAGCATGGCGTGGTGAGACGGCAGTTAATGGGCCATTTAGCCGTGTTCCTGCCACCTCAGCTCGCTCGGCTCGGACCGAGGGCGGGTCAGGTGGTTAGCTCAGGCTGCTGTGAGCTCTGAGGTCAGGTCAGTGACTGTGGCTGTCTGGAGACGGGAACTTATGCCGCATTAATGTTGCTGCAATCACCAGTTTCTGCCTTGTAAATACCGTTTACCTTAACATCCAAGTTGCAACTGTGAAGCGCTGACACATTCGTGCTTAATAATAAGGATGTGTCTGTAAAAGCAAACAAACAGACATCTCAAGTCAGACGTTAGTCTAATCTTCAGCCTTATTATCATAACGTGCGCTCATTAGTTATCTTGCTCCTTATGAATAGAATTCTTCCCCACAATAGAACAACTCAATTTACCTTGAACTCCTCATTCTCATTGTTTGCATTCTGTTTGTTTAGTCATTGTTTATTTCTTTGATGTATATTTAACCGCATTCATATTCACCTTTAGTTAGTTAATAAATTTCACCATAATCACAGGAACTGTGTGTGTATTGTTTAACTCCAGGTCACTGTAAGGGAGGATTTACGCCTTCGATATGAGATTGACCGATTGATTTATAGAAATGATTAAGCAATTACGACTAACTGATCACTGGGAATAATTGTGTACTGAGGCCGTGGGCAAACGGAATTTCCGGGGGTACCCCACGAAAAACGAGTTTTATGAATTAATATTTCTGAATATTAATATTCATAATTTTATTAACAGTAGCCTAAAGAGGTACACTACACACTACAAGTTAGCATAGCATAGCCCTGATCAATCCGAACTCCATTCAGAAAAGGAAGTTTTTCCTTGCCTCTGTCTCCTAGTGCTGCTCTTGGTGGGAACTTTTGGGCTTCTGTAAATAACATCACAGAGTACGGTCTAGACCTGCTCTTTTATCAAAAGTGCTGTGAGATAACTGTTGTTGTGATTTGGCGATATATAAATAAAATTGATTTGAATTGAAAACAAATTTTAGAATTTGTTGTCCTGCTGACAGACCTGACAAAGCATGAATTCATATGTTTAACAAATCTGCATCATATTGTAGTTATTTCAGCATCAGTTTGATCTGTTTGTTGCTATTTAATCACAGCAAAATGTTTGCATTGGGTTCATACAGCTGTAGTAATGGCGAGTGGTGTTTATTTGCGTTATTGCGTTGTGTGTGAACACTCCAGCGATGTTCAGTGATAAAACCCCCGCGAGGAAAGCGTTGCATGGATTAAATTCGCATTTAACTGCATTATAACTGCGAAAATATCTGGTTCTTTGATAAAAAGGTACACGCCATAAAAACATAGAGGTATAAGGTAGGCCTGGGCGAAAAATCGATTGAATGAATTTATTCGAATTTTTTGTTGCGGGCGATTTAAAAAATAAGTAAATCGAGTTTTTGTGTAATAGCACATTTTTGGCTCCCCGGGGTTTCCGTAGTGTTCGTTTCCCATAGCGACAACATCATACACTAAACAGCAACAGCAAGCGACAAAATGGCTACCGGTGAGAGCGGGAAGTTTGTTCCCAAGAAAGGAATAAAGTCATCTGTTGTTTGGAACTGGTATGGGTTTGCTGCGACAGATGTGGAACAACAGACACCACGCTGCAACATTTGCCTAAAGCCTATCGCAGTGAAAGGCAGCAGCACCACAAACCTTTTCCAACACCTGAAACAGAGACATCCAGCCGAATATGAAAAATGCCAGTCTCTCCGCGATGAACAAAGCCGCACTGACCAACAAACCTTATTGCTTTCCTTAAGTAGGGGGGGAAATCGGAAAAAATCGTAAATTGAATTAAAAAAAATAAAATCAGAGATTTTATTTTTAGGCCATATCGCCCAGCCCTAGTATAAGGTAACTACGATCCCCCCAAAGTGCGTTTGAGCAAGAAACATCCAATCAGTGATTTAAAAATTTGGTTAGTTGTCTTCCTAGCAGCAAGCAGAAGCTAAACTGTTTAACCATCAGAATGTGTTTTTTGCAGTGAGAGGTGCTTTTAAAATTGGTTTCTATTGGCAGCGAGCGTTCTGCGTGCTGTTTATGTTCCTTGGGCGCCTTGCGTTTTGGCCGCCTGCTGTGCCATGCGTTTTTGAAGGAGCACTCTGAGCGCACAGTGTTAGAAAAAATGCAACTCTGGGCAGAAAAGAGCCCGACGTCATTTGCGTTTTTTTCCAGGGACAGGCCCCTCAGTTGTGGTGACAGAAGTTTACAGTTGCTTGGATTGTCAGGAGACTCCAACAAACTGTCACCGACCTTCAACCACCATCATTAAGACGAAGCTACTGGTGGTGTCTCCCCTTTCTGAGGGTCTCATGTAACCACACGGATCTCCCTTTCCCCGTCTCCTGCGTGTCTGTACACCTCTCGCCGGAGCAGGCGCTCTGCGTTTGTCTCTTTTATTAAAGCAGATGTTTTCAACAACAAAAGACTCAGACCTGTGAGTTGTGATCAAGTTTCTGCTAATTTGACATTTATGACTTAGCGGCAAACCAGAGATTACAGATTGCTGGCGCTATAATCTTTGATTAGACTGACAGCTGATTCGCTGGTTGCCTAGCAACATGAAAAAAAACGCAGTGCACTGCTCTTTTCCAAATTAGATCCTCCTAAATGTTACACACTGGACCTTTAAATCAATTAGGTTTTGGGTTCATTTTGAATTAATTCAGTAACCATGGCGCTTTGCTTTGTTGTAACTGTAACGACGAAGCTTTTTGAATTTACTTTAATCTCCTGCGGCACTTTCTTGATTAAATAAAAACACTTCTAAGGCACCCAGACTGATCGTGCTCGCAGTCTCATTTGTATTGTCAGCTTAGTTTTAATTTCGTGCACATACTTGTTTTGTACTTTTGCAATTATACATTGATGAGATCTTAATTCATTTCACTTTATTTGAGCTCGGGTCAACAGAATATAAACAAGAGACAAAAATATTATAGAATATTATACAGCTCGAAATATTCTGCAAAGCAGGAAGCTTGTTCCTGCTGTTGCTCTAAACTACTCCAAACAAGAGCAAAACAACAACAGTATGGTGCATCTGATGGTCGGCCTTTATCTTCATTATTATCTTAATTATATTTAAATTGCATGTTTTGTCTGCATGCAAACACGTTCGGTCTTTTCAGGGTTGACGAGGTGAAACGGGGAAAACAGCGGCCGCCATCACAGCTTCATCAAAGGCGACATTTAAATTTAAACAAGGAGGCTGTTTAGTTTTCTCTCAGTTTATCTTCTGTGTGTATGTGTGAGTGTGTGTGTGTGTGTGTGTGTGGTAGGTTAAATGGTTTTTGTTTTCTTGTTTTTTTTGTGCGGCCTCTTTATCGAGCTGTTATTTTTCTCCTCAAAGGAAACGCTGATTCATCTCTTTCCACTAAACGCTCATCTCAGCAGGGCGATCGAGGGACAAGAAGACATAATTACAGTGTTCGGCACAGTGAACACTCTCTCCCATCAACACCTTATCTCTCTCGATCTCGTCCTCGTCCTCTGTCTCTCCTTTGATTTCTCTGCCCCCTCGCTCAGTGAATGTGAAGTTAATCAGAAGGTGGTAAAAACACAGTTCATGTCGGAGAGTCCGCCTCCAACAAACCCACAGATCAATGTGAAAACTGTATGAACTGAAACCTGCTGGGATTCTGGCAAGCTTCCCCATCAGATAATTAAGCACTGATTCACAAGGATTCATAGGGAAGCAACCTGCAGGCGTGCCAGCATGCCGTGCTTTGTCGGACAGGCATGGCTTCAGTGAAGTTGCTCGTCTCCGAGACTCCAGCAACCGACAGAAAACAAAATACAAACATAGTATCTTGGCAAAAATACGAGACAAACAATTGGTGGAGCTGCAGTTCTGAGAATCTCAAACCCTTACTGATACAATATTTACTAAATAAGTGGCCGATCTGAAGGTCTCTACTTCAAACGACCATTTCAGATGATGTGAGTCATTAAACAAAAGTTCATGAAAGCTCCAGTCACAAGGGCAAGAAAAAACAAAATGATCATTCATGTTTTCTTTCTCCCTGATTAGCTGACACAACATTAGCAAAAGCAATGATACTCAGGCCGGCTTCAGTGTTGTTATGTGTTGTTTGCAGAAGCTGCTTAATGTAGCCACCTCCCTATATGTCAAGAAGGAATCATACTTTATTGCTAGTCTAGAACCCGAGTCCTAATTTGGCAAGGATGTTTTAAACTGAAAACGGGGACAAAAAAACGACACCTATTAAGTTCAATGATAATTGCTGCCCTAGCGTAAACGCCACAAACCTTTCTAGCTTTCTAGCAGATTGCAAATACCCCCAATCTTATTTTGGAAGCATGATTTATTTTAACTGTAGCAGCGATAGAAGACGCTGTTTCGGTCATGAAGTTGTGATTTATTTTAAGTTTTATTTGGTGTGTGTCTGTGTTAACAGCATAACAAGTAGTCAAATGTTTCTTTTGCGTTCATTTCAGTTTTCATGGAAGAATTTTAAATACAAAGAGGTATTGCAACGTGAATTGACCTCTTCTTTCATTCATTCCTCATTACATAACACTTATTCTTACAATAATTTTGCTTAAGCACTCACAGTTCTTTCCATCTTTTAGTGACTGCTGTTCAGTCTCATAGTTGTTCAAAAGTTTTGGTAGCTAACGCTACAGTACTTTAGCTTAGCCGTTAGCGACTTTAGCTTAGCAGCTAGCGATGGCTTCTCCTTCTCCCTCTCTCTCTCCTACTTTCTCCTGCTCGGTGTGTCAGATGTTCAGTTACTCCTCTTCCTCCTTTAGCGGTAATGGTACGTGTAATAAGTGTAGTTTATTTATAGACATGGAGGCGAGGCTCAGTGATTTAGAAGTCCGGCTCCGCACCTTGGTAGATCAGTCTTTAGCTACTGTAGCTAGCCAGTCCCCGGTAGTCGGGGTCTTGAGTCTTATTTGAAACTACAGTAAGATTGTTATTCACGTCGGCGGTAATGACTCCCGGTTACGCCAATCGGAGGTCACTAAGATTAATGTTGAGTCGGTGTGTACATATGCAAAAACAATGTCGGACACCGTAGTTTTCTCTGGACCCCTGCCAAATCTGACCAGTGATGACATGTATAGCCGCATGTCGTCATTCCGCCGCTGGTTGTCGAGGTGGTGTCCAGCAAACGATGTGGGCTTTGTAGATCATTGGCAGACTTTCTGGGGAAGACCTGGTCTGATCCGGAGAGACGGCATCCGTCCCACTTGGGAAGGAGCAGCTCTCATTTCTAGAAATCTGGCCAAGTTTATTAGTGGACCAAATCCATGACAACCCAGAGTTGAGACCAGGAGGCAGAGTCGCAGTTTAACACACTTCTCTGCTCCTCCATTTCAGGAGTTACTTAGTGAAAATCCTATAGTGACGGTGTCTGCCCCCCGACCATCGAAATTATTTAAAAAGGTAAACAGAAGAGGAGCTGTGCATAAAAACCTCATAAAAATTAAAACCACAAGAGCAATAGTGCAAACGAATAGGAGAGTTAAATGTGGACTCTTAAACATCAGATCTCTCTCTTCTAAAGCTGTACTAGTAAATGAACTAATATCAGATTATGATATTGATTTATTTGGTCTTACTGAAACCTGGCTGGGTGATGGAGAATATGTTAGCCTAAATGAATCCACCCCTCCCAGTCATATTAATACTCACATTCCTCGAGGCACAGGCCGAGGAGGTGGAGTTGCAGCTATCTTCGACTCTAGCCTACTAATCAGCTCTAAACCTAAACTAAACTATAACTCATTTGAAAGTCTTGTTCTTAGTCTTTCGCACCCAAGTTGGAAATCACTGCAACCAATTCTTTTTGTTATAGTGTACCGAGCACCTGGCCCGTATTCTGAATTCTTATCTGAATTTGCTGAGTTTTTGTCAACTTTAGTCCTTAAAACGGACAAAGTTATTATTGTAGGGGATTTTAATATTCATGTAGATGTTGAGAAAGACAGCTTCAGTACTGCGTTTATCTCTCTGTTAGATTCCATCGGCTTCTCTCAGAGTGTTCATGAACCGACTCACTGTTTTAACCACACCCTCGACCTTGTTTTGGTGTATGGTATTGAAATTGAACATTTAGTGGTGTTCCCACAGAATCCCTCTTTATCCGACCACTGTTTGATAACTTTTGAGTTTGTATTGCTGAACTACACGCCATTGGGCAAAAAATTTCTATACAAGATGTCTGTCTGATAGTGCTTTAGCTAAATTTAAGGATGCGATTCATCAGCTCTAAATTCATTATCTAGTCACAAAGTAACGGAGGACTCCTATGCTAATTTCAGTCAGTCCCAAATTGATCATCTTGTTGATAGTGCTGCAGGCTCGCTGCGAATGACACTCGACTCTGTAGCCCCTCTAAAAAAGAAAATACTAAAACAAAGACGGTTAGCTCCATGGTATAATACTGAAACTCGCAAATTAAAGCAAATATCGCGGAAACTTGAGAGGAATTGGCGTTCCACCAAAGTGGAAAATTCTCGTTTAATTTGGCAAGATGGTCTTAAAACTTATAGGAAGGCCCTCCGTAATGCCAGAGCAGCGTACTACTCGTCATTAATAGAGGAAAATAGGAACAACCCCAGGTTTCTTTTCAGCACTGTAGCCAGGCTGACAGAGAGTCACAGCTCTATTGAGCCAAGTATTCCCATAGCTCTCAGTAGTTACGACTTCATGAGCTTCTTTAAAGATAAAAATCTAGCTATTAGAGACAAAATTCACCAAGACCTGCCCTCAATTGGCACCGACTTATCTCTAAACTCTCTGATTCGGCGCAAGAAACTTTCTTCGTTACGTTCTGCACATTTTCTCACGTAAAAAGCAGATTAGAAACTCTGTTAGCCCAAAACATGGCAGCAAAATCTGAGTCCTCCAGGAGGAAATCTGCCCGGAGAAACCAGGCTTCTTTACATGTTCACATGCAATCCGGAGGCTTGGTCAAGAACCCTTCAACATCAATGTTCAATGCTACATGTAGGTCTAATATAAATAACTCAAAAGGCACCACAATGAGGTCTGGGAGGTCGAACAGGTCAAACCCCGGACTTTCACCCAGGAGACTGGTGTTTGTTTTCCACGTAAAACCAATAGTCAACGTTGATTTTCTATTTACGTACCTAACTTAAGTCGTGTAACTTTACTAAACCCAGCCAAGCAGTTTTAGTGCCTACACCTAACCAAACAACGTGCCTTTTCACAAACACTAACCACTTGTTTTATTTTGAGTCTGACCGGATGCTGCATGTCTATCATTGCTAACAACTCTAAAGTCCCTAAGCGTTAAAGGGTTCCCCTTAGTCCCTAAGGAGTCCCTAAGTAACTTGTTGACAGGGTCCCGCTGTCAACTGCTTTTACCAGAGTTTGTAGTGTGGACAATCTGAATTTACAGTGACGACTGTATCTAAGTGTTACGGCTGCCGAGGGCAGCCGTCTGTGTGTCACTGCTGCCTGTGTTTCTCCCTGCATGTGTTACACTGTGAGGCGGGGGATTGGCTGGACTTCGGCAAGCCTGGCTGATCCCGCCTCCCATCTCCGACGATTCTGATTGGAGCGGCACACCACCCCTTCTCCAATCGCCAAGCTGCCTGCAGGACCGCCTTCGTGCCTTCCCCCTCAAATAGGCTGGTCTGCTGCTGGTTCGAGGCAGCTACCTTTTGCCATGTGGTTTGCCCTGACGCTGGTCCTAACCTTGAACTCTGTGTGTGCGTGTATCCTCAGTGGAAACAGCTTCTGTGTTTATGAGATCTGTGTGTTACTGAGAGTTGGTAACTCACCTGGGCTGATCCCAGTAGGTGGTCTACAGACTTGGGCTAGGGGAAGCTCGTTCACTGATTACCCACACCTGTTAGTTAAATACTTGTTTAGTGACACTAGGTTTAGGGGTGCTGCGCTCCCTGTGTTTTTTCCACTTCTGAGCAACGGCTAGAGAGGTTTTTGTTAATCTTTTTTCAAGTAGTTTAGTAATCCCCCACGTAGGAGGGATCTCTTTTTGTTATATTTGGTTCTTTGTTTTACGCAGCACCCACTTGCCCATTTTCTGTTGACTATTTGTGTGTATCAGACTGCTTAATAAATAATCTTTCCACCCATACCAAATCCATCTGGTTTATGTTTACGTCCTCCTACCCCTAGACAGCGGGGACGTAACATAATAAGGGTTAGGGTCCCTAAGTAACTAAAGGGGAGATAGAGTGGGATTTGGGGAATTAAAGGAGTAAAATGAGCAAAGGTTGGAGACCTTTTCAAACTTTTTAATATTTCCCTGTTGCTTTTATGGTTAACGTAAAGCACTTTGAATTACCTTGTTGCTGAAATGTGCCATACATATAAACTTGACATGCCTTGCCTAAAGTCGTACACACCGCGTTAAAAAGCATCACCAAGGGTTCTTGATCCAAACAGAATGTGATGTCTTGGGATGACATGTTGTAACACAATGTTTTAGAAATCCTTGATTGTTAATTAAATGCATGTAAACGCACTGAATGAGGGTCCTCACAAGTGTAGACATACAAACGAGTCTGTATGCATACCAAACAGTGAGGGCGCAGCCATCGATCATACTGGAGTGATTTAGTGAAGCCCCGGAGAGGAGTTGCTAAATTGCACAACAATACCTCTGTGTGTGTGTGTGTGTGTGTGTTTGTGTGCATGTGTGTGTGCGTGCTCTCAGCAGGACAGTTGCTCTGACTGAAGACACCATGTCTTGATAAACTAACAGCTGCTGGACTCTGTGACACAGATCATCCAACATGATGACAAACACCTTTACGTCACAACAACTCAAACTAAAACAAGCACCCGGAGAGAGACGCTACAGAGACATAACAACTATTATTTCTGTTATTTCAGTTTGACTTTCACTTATTGTATCTGCTAGCGAAACGGAAGTAGCTCCAGTTTAGTTTAGATTTCCAAGCCCCATTTGCTGTGGTCTTCTGCCACTAGCTTCTACAACATCAAAAAATAAGTCTCATTATGTTTCCATCCACCTGTTTTTAAAAGCAATTGCACATAAAGAAGCGCAAATTCGCAATAGCTGCGACCACATATGCAAAACCTCACAAGAGTGTACGACAAATGGTTCATGAGTTATAAAGGGGGGCGTAGCAAAATTGTGTTTGTCCCTTTTTGGTGTTTGGCATGAACACACTTTCACACACACACACATTTGACCTCAATGCCAAGCCTCCAAAGGCAAATACTGTGGGGAAAGTTTAGTGGACTGACTAACCGACAGAGGGAACGATACAGCTACTGGTCGCAGCTAAAAATCCTGATTGGAAACACCGGGAATTCAGAACATCGCAAAAAAGTTTTTGCTGAGGTGGAAAATTTGGTGCATCAGTAAAATCAACTTAGCGGATTAAAGCAAACATACAGGAACTTAAAGTGAAGAACTGAAAACATTGGCTCTGTGTGGAGCGACGAGACACTAACCTTCCATGTTTGTTCCAACATGGTTTTCCATCGTTGCAGGTCTGGCTGGCTCTCTCTGCTTTTGAAATGGTTTAATGTCATTCGACTAGAGAGTTCTTGATGCACCCACCTCCTAATTTTAACTCCACAGTAGATGGAAGGACTGAAGAAGTGGATTAATTCACAATTTCTTTTGAGCATTTTCAGGAAATTCAGTCCAAATTTGAGCAATTTGGATGGAAACTTGATTATTGGCTATATCAGGATCAATGATCAGACTTATCATCTCATTGTGACTTTGTAGAAGAAAAACAATGCATCACGGCACCCTGGCATAAAGACTCAAACATTTGTTGTGATATTTGTTCCCTTCTCCCTAAGATAAGTAATTCCTCCTGATTCTTCATCTCCTCTAACACTATTATTTGTTACGGTCACGGTCGTGACGTGTTTTGTCTCTTTCTGTGTCTGTGTGCTGTGGGCGTGGTGATAACTCTCTCTCTTCCCTGGATCCTGGTTACCTGCCAGTGAAACACACCTACTCTTCTTCTCAGCAGCCCTGCAGCATATCAATCCTGGATCTTCAGTCACTCATTGTTAGTTACTGTGGTAGTTAACTTCCTGTCAATCTAGTGATTTTTCTGGTCCTTGTTGTTTGTTTGCTTCTCTGTTGTCCTTGTAGTTCTGCCTACCTGCCTCCACCAGTCACACCAGCCTCATTCATTCTCCCCGTCTGCTTCGGCCACCATTGCTCACCACCATCTGCCTTCTGCTTTCCACACCACTATGCACACCCCCTTTCCCCTGCTTACAATAAATACTCTTTTTATGGCATTACAACTATCTGGTGCGATGTGTAGTGTGCCATCTACTGTATAGACACCTTATCCGCTAATCATCTCATGTGATTAACAACAATCTAATCAATAAACAAACATCAAGCAGCCGGAGGAAGCTTTAATGCCAGGAGGTAGGCAGACAGGAGGGAATGATGTTTTTCTCAGAGCTGCTTACCTTCACAACACGGGTGCAGTTAAGCATTGATCGAGTGTAACACACACCCACACAGCTCTGTTTGCTTCACCTCAGACCAGAGCTCAAAGTTTCCCCGAGGTCTCCGTCTCTGAAGCTCAGAGTCAGACTGAAGCTCAGAGACGCAGGCGCTGCTTCAAAAAGCTTCTCTTTAAAACATAAAAGGATGTCTGCTGGGAGAGAAGTGATTTAAAATGCAGGACGGAGCGACCGGCGGCTCTCTGAGGGCCACGGCCCGAGAGACGAAGCTGTGGAAAATCAGGGACAGAGCGGGGAATCGAAGGGTAAACCACGAGACGATGCCATCCAGATATTTAGCCTGCGGCACCGTCGACTCTGCAACATATCCTATATATAGTCTTGCATTCACCGTGGGTCATGGGAGAAACGCAATCTCAGTCCTTTGTGTGCCTTGTACATGGTGGAATTGACAATAAAGTTGACTTACACTTTGACTGTGATATATAATATCTGAGATTTGAGTACTTGGAGAAGAAAATAGAGAGATATTTTTTTTCAAAACTCAGAAATCAATCATATACTGAACTCATGAATTCATTTATGAAGAGCTGAGAATTTTACAGATCTGACATCGAACAGTAAGTGCAGAGAGTTTGAGCTTTTTAAAAAAACAAAGAAAAACACTCAGTAAACAAAGACTGTATTCGGAACCACCAACTACATACTACTGGCAACCGCAGTGTGCAGTATGTACTGTATACTGCACACTGTATGAGGTATAGTATGTAGTATGAAACTGTTAAATAGATTTATTTTGCAGCATGCAAATAAATGTAAGTACGCTTAACATATTCTTCTTTTAAATCATATATGTGAGAACAGGCTGCAGCCGATCTGTAGCAGATGTTTGCTTCGGTATATCAGTGCATAAATAAGAATCATATAAAATAAAAGCAAATAAAAGTACTAAAACCACAACTGTTACATTACACTAACAATGTAATGTCTGTTTAGAAGAATGATAATAAAGCGACAACAGTCCCTTTTCATACCACAATTGTTGTTTATTTTTTATCAAAGTGCTTCTACGTTACACAAGCCGGCCCATCACGAGCCAGATGTCTCTTGATTTAAGTTAAAACGTTACAACATTACTCAGAATGCAATGACAGAATAACAGCGGTACGAACATTTAAACTGCCTCACAGCTGCGGGTCTTTCCTGTCACGTTGCTGCTCGACTTGTCTGCTGCGTTGGCTGCAGCGCTCTGAGTGGCTGTGAGCTGACTGGCCGGCTCGTTAGCTAACCCCGCGGGCTGGCCAGACTTCCCAACTCCGAAAACGTTTGAGCACATTCTCGATTCGCCAACAATTTTCGTAAAACTGCCGGTATTTAAAATCTACACAGTTGATTTCGTGCCTCAAAACTTCTTAGAAGTGGATTTAGTGATGAAACAGTGTGTGAAAATCGTAAAACAAGTTCTGTTGTTTTCCTGTAAAGAAAAGACGGGTTGTTGTTACAGTTCGAGCGCTTTGCATTATAGGCCGCAGGACGCCAGGTAGACTGGTCCGAGGCATACTGCAGATTTTTTCTGAATCAGTACGCCATCCAGGCATTTTTGGCATACTGCAGACTTTGCTTTTGTTTGCATACTGCATACTACATTTGGGCCAAATTAGTACGTACTACTAGTATAGTAGACGGTTTCGAATACAGCCAAAGACCATTAATCTGCCATGCAAAGTCATGCAAAGCAGAAACACAATGCTACTGACAGAGTTTTTGACTTGGTATATTTATGCAAATACTTTGTACTGTGCAAATAACACTTATAGCGTACACTTGTACCGTGCATGTCGCCGTAGTGACTTTGCGATGACTCCACAGCCACATCATGTTACATTCAGTAACACGTTATTGGTCCGTGCTAAAAAAATCTGGTTTGGTACTTCGTCTGCATTACTTTATTCTTCTGCCAAATCTTCTGTAACTACGGAACAGACCATCTGCTTCGTGTTTACACCGGCACGCGCACGCCCAGTGTCCGTGAACGGCCACTAGATGCACGTTTTGAGTCATTTTAATACAGACAGAGATCAACTCTGATACGTAGCTAAAACGCTGCTGTGGAAGGAGATCGTGTTCGTTTTAAAACTCTCTTTTTAAACAAAAACAAAGTAGTGTGGATGGGGCCTGTAATGTCTAAAAGAAAAATGCCTCAGTAACAAAGCATCCTAATATTGATGGGAGAGTATCAGTGATTTGTCCTTAGATGTATGGGACAATAGCAACATTTGCTATCTTTACCATCATCTACACACAACTCTCCTCATCGGTGTGTATGTTTTCTGCAATATATCCCATTCTGAACACACCAGGTTGTGTTCCAGATGGGTTCGGCCTCCTTCTCTGTCTCCTAATCAAAACAAACGACAGAAAACCTGCTTTGAGCAGCAGATAACTCGTCTGAAAAGCATCGAGGAACTCAGTGAGGATCCAACATTTATCAATGACAAAAGAATTCAAAAGTAACAAGGGGTTGGGGGGGGGGGGGGGTTCCAACAAAGTCACATCATGCTGACCTTTCAAAGTTTCCTTTGAAGAGGAAAATCATCAGCCTAAAATAAAACAAGTGTCACTTCCAACTGCATTTAGGAGCTGATATAATTCTACAGTGTCTCTCTCATCTCCATCTGCACATCAGGGAAAATGAGGATGTGAAGCTTCAGATTACAGAAAGACTCAAATCTTTTGGCTTCCTTGGTGTCCATCAGTATATCGGTCTCTGTACGATGACCAGCCTCCAAAATTCTCTCAGAGCTCTCAGTAAAAATATTTTCAACACAGTACAAAAATCAAATTACTATAAATAATTTGAGGTACTTTCCTTGAGTAATTCTATATCTCCTTCTTTATACTTCTACTCCAGCACATTTATTTTATCAACTCAGTTTGCAGATTCAGATTAATAAAAGAAAATATAATCAACAAATAAATTACGATATATTATTAAATTTTAAGATAACACTTTATTGATCCATGTGGGACAATTCAGAAGCAATTATTAAAAATTGAAATAAACCCCACCTTTACCAGCT
>NW_024044570.1:138227-158227 GCF_014851395.1 Micropterus salmoides | reverse complement strand
AGCCCTAGAAAGCCTGGTGCATATAAGCCTGAAGATTTCCGACCTATAGCTATCACCTCCATATTGTGTAAATCAATGGAGAGAGTTCCCCTTCGAGGGAACTCGAACTGCGTCGGTTACGACACTATGGGAACGCCTCTAGGCGAAGCAGGTCTGAACGTGAATGAAATCACTCCAATCCTATTGGCTTGTTGCTAGAACGGTAAGGTGTGACGGAAAAAACCCGGAGGATTATAAAGCACACCTGTACACACTCATCATTAGCTTTTTTCTATTCAGCAGGCGCTCTGTATGTTGTTTGAAGAAAGCTCCAGTCCTACGAGCAGTATGTCTTACCTGAAGAAGAAGTCTACCAGCATGTCCGGCAACCAGATGTACAGAAGGTGTGTTTTTTTTCTTGCCCTCGGTACATCACGGATGGAGATTCTCATGAGATGTGTGTCTCATGTTTGGGGATGGAGCACGCCCAGGCAGCTCTCGAGGGGGCTGCCTGCGGTCATTACGAAGCCCTTTCCGTGCGTGTACTGAGGTACAGCATGGCTCTCTTTTCCGAGGATGGCCGGATGTGTTTTCCCCGTGGTGCGGGCCCTGCGGCCGCTGAGGCGGCCCCGGCGGCTTCACTCATGGGGTTCACAGCGTGATCTGTCGGAGGATTTCGGGACGGCTGAGGCTTTTTCCCGACCTTCATCCGCTGGCTCCGACGCTTCCTTTCCTCGTTCAGGAGCCCGCTCGCGGTTTGGATCCGGAGACGCTGCAGCAATCCTACTCCGAGGAGGCGGACGTGCTCAGCGCAGTGGACGATGACTTCCAGGTGTCGGGGCGGCGTCATCTGACGGCGCCCGACTATGACGTGCTGCTGGAGGTGGTGACTAGAGCCGTGGCTAAGCTCAACATCAACTGGCCACAGGAGGAGCAGACACCACAGGCTAGTGGTAAGCTTGATGAAAGGTTTCTTAAGCACCACACGCCACCTCCACGCCGGTCTCTGCCATTCTTTCCTGATTTACATGATGAACTGAGTAATCATGGGGCAGACCCTTCTCTACATGGCTTTCCACACCCCGATCACTGAACTACAGTAATGTGATGGGGGTTAGGGACCGTGGTTATGGGAGGATGCCTCGGGTGGAGGATGCGCTTGCGAGATATCTCTCCCCTCGACTTGCGTCCTCCCTGGAGAAGCCGGCGTTACCATCCAAACCATGTCGCACCACATCCACGCTCGTGGGGAAGGCGTACATGGCAGCTGGCCAGGCAGGTGCGAGCTTGCACACCACGGTGCTTCAAGCCTACCGAGCCAACCTGCTACAGGAGATGGTTCAGAGGGGGGGTCCCTCCGAGGAAGATCTGGCGGAGCTTCGCAGAACCACGAAGTGTTAGACGCAGGGCGAAGCGTTCCGCCAGTACCTCCCTCGCCGGTCTGGACCCAAGGCAGCTGAGGCTGCCAGGCGTAGGTCCCTTCCCTCTACGAGCTCCTACCCAGAGGAGAGGAAGCAGAGTGTCGCTTCTCGGGGGCCCCTCCGATTAGCTGGGGCAGCGAGACGGCGCTCTCAACCTCAGCCTTCTGAGAGACATGATCTGAGGACCGTCATCCAGTCCCGACGGAGCTCAGGGAAGTCCTGCAGACCGGGGGTAGGGGAGTCTTTCTCCTCTCCCGCACCCCCCCATCCCCCCGGAGGCTGACCGAGGTCCCCTCCGCCGTGATGTTATCCTGCCGTTTACACGTTCGGGATGCACCAGCCACCATCGAGTCCACGCCGTACTGCCTGCCCCGAGGGTCTTCAGTCAGGCGGCGTTCAGGCTCACTCACCGTGGATCTTTGGCGGCTCTCCCCTGCCGTTCTGGGGCTTCAGGGGTCCACCAGAAGATCACATGAGACACCGACCACCAGCCCCGAGGGGCTGGTTCCGTTGGCAGACTTTGCAGAGGCTTGACGGAGCCTGACGAACATTTCTCCGTGGGTCCTGCGCACTGCCATAGATGGGTGTCGACTACAGTTCAAAACCCGCCCTCCAAAATTCAACGGGGTGGTTCGGACTGTGGTCCGTCCGGTGTTGGGACAGGAAGTTCTTACTCTGCTGAGGAAAGGGGCCATGGAACGTGTCTCCCCCTAAGACAGAGACGCCGGGTCTACAGCCGGTACTTCATAGTCCCCAAGAAGGACGGAAGGCTGCGCCCTATTTTGGATCTGCGGGTTCTAAACCGGTCTCTGAGGAGATTCAGGTTCAAGATGCTCACCATCCCCGCCATCGTGACGCACATCCAATCCAAGGACTGGTTAGTCACGATAGATCTAAAGGATGCCTATGTCCACGTCCTTCTCACAGGAAGTTCCTGAGGTTCGCCTTCGGGGGTGTGGCTTACCAGTATCGGGTTCTTCCATTCGGCCTGGCACTTTCCCCTCGCACATTCACCAAGTGTATGGATGCAGGACTGGCCCCGCTGAGGCTCCAGGGCATCCGGATTTTCAACTACATCAACGACTGGCTCATCCTAGCCCAGTCTCGAGAGTTGGCGGTTTGGCATCGAGATGTCGTTCTGGCTAATCTGCTGCGTTTAGGGCTGAGGCTCAACGCAAAGAAGAGTGTGCTGGCGCCCACCCAACGGACTACATTCCTAGGGGTAGTATGGGATTCGACAACGATGCAGGCACAATTGTCTCCGGCACGTGTCGACACCATATTGGCTGCCGTGAAAGGGGTGAAGTTAGGCCACGCCATCACTATGAAACACTTTCAACGAGTGTTGGGACTCCTGGTGGCTGCGTCCAGCGTAATACCATCTGGACTGCTGCACATGAGACCCCTGCAGTGGTGGCTAAAGAACAAGGGTTTTTCCCCGAGGGGAAATCCTCTCCGTCTGATTTGGGTTACGCGCAAGTGTCTTCGTTCCCTATCAGTTTGGAAGGAAACTTGGTTCCTGTCCCACGGGCCCGTGCTGGGAGGGTCTTGTCGCCGGCTGGTTATTTCGACAGACGTCTCCCTCACGGGCTGGGGCGCGGTCATGGACGGCCGCTTTGCAAGGGGATCCTGGCAGGTGCATCAATCCGAGTGGCATATCAACTGTCTCGAGATGTTGGCGGTGTTCCAGGCTCTAAGGAGTTTCCTGCCCGATGGCCACCATGTCCTGGTTCGTTCCGAAGAGAACAACACAGCGGTGGTGGCCTATCTGAATCACCAGGGCGGTCTGCGCTCGCGCCCTCTGTACAGACTGGCGCGTCAGATCCTCCTGTGGTCCCAGTAGAGGTTACTATCGCTCAGGGCGATGTATCTCCCGGGGACGCAGAATCAGGGAGCAGACCTGCTGTCGAGGCAGGGGCTGAGGCCCGGGGAATGGAGACTTCACCCCGAAGTGGTGGAGCTCTTGTGCGAAGAGTTCGGCCCCATAGACGTGGATCTGTTTGCGTCTCAAGAGACTACGCACTGCCCTCTATGGTTTCTCTCGTTCCTCCAGCCCCGTTGGGTCTGGACGCCATGGTACATTCGTGGCCGAGGCTACGTCTGTACGCTTTTTTGTTCTGGAGCGGGTCCGCCAGGACAATGTCGGCCTACTGCTCGTAGCCCCGTTCTGGCCAACCCGGGTGTGGTTCTTGGACATCATGTCGCTCCTGGACGGCCCGCCATGGCGGGTCCCTCTGAGGAGAGACCTGCTGTCCCAGGCGCGGGGCCGGGTTCCCTTGCCACGCCATATGGCGACTGTGGGTCTGGCCCCTGAGGGGGCACAGTACCTAGAGGCGGGTCTAACAGCCGGAGCAGTCGAGACCCTCCTGAGCTCCAGGGCCCCGTCCACACGGAGGATGTACGGCCTGAAGTGGAGTGTTTTCTCCACTTGGTGTAGGGAGCAGTCGGTGGACCCTGTTACCTGCCCGGTGGTTCAGGTACTTGAGTTCCTCCAGGACCGGTTCTCTGCTGGTCTTTCCCCTTCCACCCTCAAGGTGTACGTGGCAGCTATTTTCCACACCCCTCTGAGGGAGGGGTCCTTGGGGAAACTTCCCTTGGTTGTACGTTTCCTCCGTGGTGCCCGGAGAATGAGACCTGCGACTCGGTCCAAGGTTCCCACTTGGGATCTGGCAGTGGTTCTTGGGGCGGTGGCTGAGGCCCCCTTCAAACCTCTGGAGTCAGCTGAGGCTAAGCACTTGACCCTCAAGATGGCCTTTCTCCTTGCTATCACCTCTCTGAGGAGGGTGGGGGATCTCCAAGCGCTTTCGGTTTCCCCGCAAAGCCTGGAGTTTGCCCCGGGGAATATTAGGGCTATCCTGCACCCTCGTTCAGGATACATCCCTAAAGTGCCTTCTTGTGCGGCAGGGTCCACAGTGCTTCAGGCATTTCATCCTCCACCTCATGTGACGGCGGAGGACGGGAGACTTCATCTGCTCTGCCCTGTCAGAGCACTGAGTATTTACACTCTGAGGTCCTCCCGTTGGAGGAAGGCTGACCAGCTGCTAGTGTGTTTTGGGTCTCCCAGGGCCGGGCTCCCTGCATCCAAATATACTATTAGCAACTGGATTGTTCAGACTATTTCCCTGGCCTATCAGGTACACAGTTTGCCTTCACCTGTGGCTGTGAGGGCTCATTCTACCAGAGGCATGGCGGCCTCTCGAGCCCTCTTTTCCGGGGCCTCTTTGCAGGATGTTTGTTTAGCGGCTGGCTGGGCCACTCCGCACACATTCATTCGGTTTTACGGTCTTGACCTTCCTTCGGCACCTGGCACTCGTGCGCTCTCCTCTTAGTCGTGCCACTTTATTGCACACAGGGGCAGGCGGGGTTTTCGGCACGGTCTAGTGGGTATCTTGTTCCCATAGTGTCATAACCGACGCAGTTCGAGTTCCCTCGAAGGGGAACGTCTCGGGTTACGTATGTAACCCTGGTTCCCCGAGAAGGGGAACGAGACACTGCGTCGGCCCGCCGCACCTCTCTCCCCGCCTGAAGCGCCTGCTTCATAGTTTAAGCTAATGATGAGTGTGTACAGGTGTGCTTTATACTCCTCTGGTTATTCCGTCACACCTTACCATTCTAGCAACAAGCCAATAGGATTGGAGTGATTTCATTCACGTTCAGACCTGCTTCGCCTAGAGGCGTTCCCATAGTGTCGTAACCGACGCAGTGTCTCGTTCCCCTTCTCGGGGAACCAGGGTTACATACGTAACCCGAGACATTCTGGTAGATCTCCTGACCTCCCAAATAACCACCATGTTAGATCCGTTGCAGTTCGCCTATAGAAGTGACAGGGGGACTGACGATGCCGTGCTGGTCCTTTTAGACTCTTCAAAACAGCTTGCACTCCCAAATGGGCAAGCTAGAGTTCTATTCATAGACTTTAGTGCAGCATTTAATTCTATGAAGCTACATATTCTCCTGCAAAGTCTAGACAATATTAAGATAGATAAGGCCTTGGTTCTTTGGATCAGAGACTTTCTTTCCTGTCGCCCTCAGAGGGTATGTGTAAATGTCAGGAGTCATACTACTTTCCCCTGTGCTTTTTTCTCTATTCACAAATGAATTTTCCATAAATAATAGTACCATTAAGCTGATAAAATATGCTGATGATGTGGCCTTAGTAGGACTCTTACAAAAAATGTACCCCTCTGGTGAGGCCTCTTATTTAGCACATGTAATGGCCCTTGAAGCATCGTGCAAAGATAGCGAGCTAGAAATCAATGTGGCAAAGACAAACGAGCTAATCTTTTGCAATAAAGAAGACATAACAACAGAGCCAGTTGTACTCAAGTAGTTGAAACTGTGGGAACTTTTAAGTATTTAGGCACTGTTCTTGACAACCATTTGAGTTTTATAGATAATACAGATTATATTTTTAAGAAATGTTCAAAACGACTTAATCTCCTCAGAAGACTGAACTGCCTGGGCTTTAGTGCTCAGACTATTGAACTAGTATACATCACACACATTGAAAGTGTTTTAACCTTTCATCTCTCTGCTTGGTTTGGTCGCTTAAATTGCAAGCTTAAGAACAAGCTTAACAGGATAGTGTTAATGGCTAGTAAAATAGTAGAAAATCCTCAAAAACATCTGACCCAAATAAATACTGACAGAATGACAAAGAAGGCTAGAAAAATCACTACAGACAGCACTCACCCTCTTTCTAGCCAGTTTGAGCTTCTGAAGTCTGGGAGGAGCTTCAGGGTGCCTCTTGTAAAAAGTACTTTTAGGAAATCTTTTGTCCCAAATGCTATTGGTATCCTGAATCAAACCAAGTAACAATAGAAAATGAATTATCCTGATGTATTTAAAGTACATTTATTTTTATATTTTATATAGTTTTTTTTGTTTTTTTAAATTTTTTAATTTCCTTTACTCTGCTTGATGTTGTTTAAATGTTCATTTGTATTGCATGTCTTGGTGAGCCAAAGAAAAATTTCCATCTCGGTGGACAATAAAGATTTATTCATTCATTCATATGAAAACCTAAAACCCACTGTGATGTATTTAAAGTGACTGTAATATAATGTAATGATTGTTCTGTCCAACTAACCAAGTAGTTCAGGAGCAATGACGCCACAGACAAGAATTCAGTCTTTATTGAGAGACAGACTAACACGTTGTTTCTATTGGTGTTTTAATGAGTTTTAACCAAGTGGCAGTCTGAAAAGTGAAGCCAATGTGGAAGTGCCTTAAACCTGCATTTAGACCAACGAGCAGGGGGCGACTCCACTGGTTTCAAAAAGAAGTCCTATTGCATGGGACTTAACCACATGAACCCTGGTACCTATTTCCAGGAAAAATGCCTAAAATAACAAACCCAAAATAAATCAGTAATATCTCCTCAACCATTAGGCCTAGATGCATAATTACATTGTACATTAACATATTTATTTTACATTACAGACTACATGGAGATGAAATACGGAAAAAATATAATATTTTCATCCTCGCCTGGTAAGAAAAGCTATATTTTAATGCAATAAACCATCATAAGGTAGATTATAATGCACCAGAATATCTTCTAATACACCTGGAATACAACTGTAACTGTAACTTTGATGAAAAGAAACTGAAATACAACAATTATTACACAATTCTTGTGTAATAACAAAGATTTGTGTAATAACTGTTTGTTTGTTTTGGCCATATTTAGTTATCTTCAAAACATTATTTCTCTCCATACAACCAATATATATGACCAAAAGCACTCCATGCTTTAGTTTACAGGCCAGAATTCTCTGTTGACACATAGGACCACTGTTTTTGGACGGAAAACAGCTAACAGCGAAAATCGAGTGTCCAAGTGGCAAAATGAGGCTACATCTCAGCTGATTTATTCCCTCAGTAAACACTTTCCTGATGAGTTTATGGTCTCAAGTCTTCTTCAACACAGCATGATGTTCATTTAGTAAATTATGATCCCATTTAGATTAAAATATTAAATAAAGCAGGGCTTTAGGGCATTGTTATTTATGATTGACAAGTTGCTACAATGGCGAATCTTTTCCTTCGCTCTGTGTATATTTGACCAGCGCCGTTGAAAAACCTTATTAGGAGTCGGCTATTCATTTTTACGGAAAGTATGTTTTTTTTTTAGCCTGTTTTTTTGCGCCACCCTCTCATCCAAATATGGTCACCGCCGGTCTCGTCAAAAAAAACCCCAAAATGGCGACGACTAAAATGCCAAACTCAAGGCTTCAAAAGGGTAGTCGACAAACCAATGGGTGACAGTAACGGTGGGTACGTCGGCACTTCTTTTATACCACCGGTGGTTTTTACATTGAGAAAAACATGAAACAGTGCCAGCATTTTCCTTTAAAGGCACTTCAGCAGGGCGAGAGAGATGTTCAAACACGCTCCTTTGCCTGAAGGACGTTCTCTCTGCTTCGTCCACTGACCTGCTAACCTTGAAAAAATACCCCTTCCTTCTTCTAAAAGTATAAAAATGATCTATATGGAAAATAATTGAGAATGAAAGCTCTACCATTATGATATAGCTGCAGTTGAAAGTCAACTGAAAGTGAATTTGGTCTTAAACCTGCAGCACAGCTGTTCCCTCCGCCGGGCTGAGTTACCTGCTTGAGGTGAGCTGAAACTTTATGAAGGACAATTTATCTTAAAAGAACAGATAACCAGCGCTGACTTTGTTACATCAAATAATCCCACATCCCCTCCTTTCAAAGTTTCCTGCTTTCCCTCGTCTTTTCTAAGAGCCGTGGTTGCTCACTGACGCCGACGCCGTGTCTCCTCCCGCGGTTGTTGCGGTCTGATAGAATGTGTTGTGCTGCGGGTGAGAGCTGACTGACAGCTCCAATTTGATGCAGAGAGCGATAGAGGAGGCGATGGGGAGGACGACGAGCAGCCTTTCCTCTTCCTGTCAACCTCTGCCATCTATCACAGCAGCCATCTACAGCTGGAGGAGGACTGACTGCGGGGGGAAACATGAATACACTTCATCTCTTTCACTGGCACACACAAACATGTATAAACACACACCTGCATTCACCCAGTCAGTTCATTTCAAAAGCTGCATTAGTGGCACAGAAACACACATTAACACTTCAGAGGCCTGAAGGACAATTATCTGATGTGAGCCACAAAAACATGCAATAATGTTTGGGGGATTTTTGTGTTTTCCCCTGGAAATGAAAGGCTACAGGCCGTTCTGTGGGCTGCAGGAGTCCTCCGTGATCCAGAGTTTACAGCAACAGTTCTCAGCCTAATAAAACCGGACTGCCAGTCAGAACAGCAAGTATAATTCAGTTGAGGTTAAATGGAAGAAATGTCACAAGTTGACTGACCAGTAGTGTTATAGTACCAGAGACTGATCTTAAGAATAGTTTTTGCTCTCGTCTCGGACATTGAGGACTCGGGAGTTTATTTCAAGACCAGTCAAGACCATAACTTTGGGAATATCAATAAATTGCTTTTGCATTGTCTGATTTATTTGGCTGTTCAACCAATAACCCTAATTAAAAATGTGTTGTTACCGTAACGACTGTCCCCCCTCCTCGTGATGGTCAGCATGGAAAAGGAGAAGTCTTGACTTGGTCTCGGTTTGGGCGGTCTTTACTACAACACTACTGACTAGCGATGCGAAAAAAAGCATCTCCTGCCAAAAAAGAAAGTTTAAAAATAAAGCTATTAAAATTTTTAAGTGTTCAGGTTCCGTAAAAGGTAAGTGGAGAGAAAACAGAGGTTAAAAGAAAAGCTTAAAATAGAGAAAACACCTCATTCAAGAATAACAGGAGGTTCGTCTCGTTAGTCACAAACTTCCAGCCTGCAGGTCTGACGGCACCTGAGAGATCTGACTCTATTTTTATCTCCGTCTTATAGACTTCAGTATCTTTATTTTTATGTCTTTCTGTGATGCACTCTGTGAACGCTGCTGTTCTATAAGCGTCACACAAAATAGCAGTGACAGAGAAATACAGCAGCACAGCAGAGGATTAACATACGACCAGCAACTTTCTGATTTGAGGTGGTACGATCAGCAGCACACATACACACTCAGCCCTCCTGCTATGTTTGTCCCTGCAGTCTCCACACGTCAGGGTAACGGGAGAGTGTGTGTGTGTGTGTGTGAATAAGTGTGTGTTGGTTGAGGGGGGCTACTGTACCTCGCTAAGCTGATAATCCGCAGCCGCAGCAGATAAACGCCTATAAATATTTACAGGACGGCGGTGTTGACAGGGCCGAGCTTTACATCCTTCATGCAGAGCGAGGCGGCCCGGCTGTGCGGTTACCCTCGCACACTGAAGCTGAGAAAAAAAATTAAGTACAGATCATTCCTGGAGGGTTTTCATAGAAGGCGGAGTGCATGAAATAATGTCCTTCTGCTGGCTGAACGGGTCAAATATTCTGTTACGTCCGGACATTATGGTTCTTTATGTTTAACATCCTCTAATCCCACAGCATCACAGACACCTGGTGACCAGCACGGCTTGTGACAGCAAGCCCTACCTGTGTAGGGCCTACTTTTATCCTGTTTGTAACAGGGCGTCCTCGTTGTAGTCTCTGCCAACAGAAACCTGGATATTGATGCATAGAGCTGAACTATCTCAATATAAGTAAGGATAAACATCTTATTCAGGCTTGTAGTTCTCTGCTCTGTGTGCTGGAACATCATCAACAACTCAAGTTACACACTGTAGTAGTAATTTGATTGATGATTGATTGATGGTGGCGCAAGTATTGAATCACAACTTCGTGGCAGCTGAGAAAACTCTATAAACTCCTCCTTGTACTTTAGTTTAAACATCATAGGACCAAAAATGACAGACCACAGACATAAAAATTGTGTATGAATGTGGACAGAAGACCAGGTTAGGGAGAAGAGAGAGAGACCCTCACACAGCATCTGAGCTGAACCATGGCTGAACAGACAAGTGTAGGGAAAAAAGACATATTTACATTGTTAAAATGTTTATTTTATGACTTGGAGACCTAGTAATAATGGGCATGCTATCCATTTTTGGTCCCGACCCTAAGTGTGGAAATAATGGGTCTAAACTCACCAAACTGCGACCGTTTCACATCGTTAACCACGTGTTAACGTGACTTACGTAACGTAGTTAAGGTCCAGTGGTCATATATGTTGTTTTGGGAGTCCTGTTCTATAGTTCAGCTGTGAGGACGTGTTGACTACTTGGTTAAGGTTAGAGAACGATCATGGTCAGGGTTAAAAGAAAAGGAACATTAGACTCTCGTGTTAAAATCTGACATCTAGTTGATATCATCAGTAAGACAAACTACTTTTATTCCAAATTGCATAATGTTTGGGCACTTAGGACGACAGACAATCTCATCATACACTTCGTTCACATTTTCTATTTAAAGAGGAACCATTCATAATTTTAGACTTTTGAACAAATGTCAGATGCTGTAACGGTCTGGTCTGCGGTAACAGAACCACAACCAGAGCTGCACTATACAAATAATTCTCTGTTGAAATTGGGGACGTGTGTGAGGAAATAAGTGTTGAAAAGACAAACAGGAAGATGCAGACAAAGAGGAAAGGAGGGAGGATGGAGACTGAGCGGAGCGTTAATCTGAGCGGCTGCCGGCTGCTAACACACTCGTTTTTCATGCTGTCAGCCTCTTTTTGTATCTCTACACTCGTCTGTTGTTCTCTCTGTCCTCTGCTTCTCCCTCTCATTGACTGTCTCTTACTCTATAGCTAACATACCGTTATACTCCTCCTCCTCCACCTGTCCTTGGCTGCCTGCAGCGATATGTGTTTTCAGCCCGTGGTGAGGCGGTCAGGCGCTGTCAGTCCACCGCTGTTTCCACTTCTTTGCATTTTAGTTTGCCATTTGTTTTTTTTAACCTTTATCCAGGGAAAGTCAAGTGAGTAAGCAAGGTTGCTGTTTTTTCCAGAATCACCTTGTTTGACTACATAAACACTTTTTCAATGCAGACCGAGGAGGGACAGCAAATCAAAACTTAATGGGATAGAGCAAATCAGTCTGTGACGTAATGTTTATATCCAGTAAAGCTTAGAGAGTAATACATAGGACAAATACTTAAAGAGAAAACTCCCGAAGAGAAACAGAGGTTTACCATTCCTTGTTCTCCATCACTTGGAAATGGTATTTATTTTTGTTGGTTTTGTTTCTTATTGTATTTATTTATTTGTTTTATTTCCCAGTATGAACAAACTGTGTGGAAGGCTGTGCATCTCATTGGTTGCAGCAGGGAAGGCCCGTGGCATAGACAGTTCCAACACATTCTCATCTCAATGCGTCATAACTGATGCTTTCATACCGCGTGACAAAGGATTTTATGCTAAAGGTACCCTTCAGCGTCCGTACGAAACGCCCCCGTTTGCTACATTGCAGCAACACAAGGGCGGCTAACCCTACCTGTTAGCACCTGTTCGCAGCTGTAGGGTTAGCCGGTCGACATGCATACAGTCAGTGACTTAGGTTTAGGTACTAACATTTCTGATGGTTGTGGTAAGGGTAGGGGCGGGGGGCTGTCAACACCTTTAACAGGAACGTAGCTACCGCTAGCTAACTAGCACTTCCGGTCTGTGCGGGACCCCCCGGTGCGTCTCACACAGACACTAAAGGGTACCTTTAGGGTCAAATAACTACGCTTGGTCACTCTTTCTCAAATCATCGGTATATGACGCCCTGAGATGAGAACGGTATATAAAATTAGTAAAATAGAATAAAATAAAAGGGATAAAATAAAGTCAAATAAGATCGGGAAAAGCTCTCCTATAAAAGTATGTTTTAAAAGGGACTTAAAAGAGTTCACTGACTGAGCCGACCTGATTTCCTCGGGCAGGCTGTTCCAGAGCCTCGGGGCCCTGACAGCAAACGCTCTGTCCCCTTTAGTTTTCAGTCGAGACTCTGGAACAGACAACAGACCTCTGCCCGAGGATCTCAAGGTACGTGCTGGTGTGTATGGGACTAAAAGGTCAGAAATATAACAAGGCGAGAGGCCATGAAGAGCTTTAAAAGTGATCAATAGAATTTTAAAGTCAATTCTAAAACATACTGGGAGCCAGTGTAATGAAGCTAAAATAGGAGTAATGTGGTCATATTTCTTTGTTCTGGTTAAAAGCCTGGCAGCTGAGTTCTGGACAGTCTGGAGTCGATCAATAGATTTTTGGGTTAAACAGGTGAAAAGGCTGTTGCAATAATCCAGGCGTGATGAGATGAAGGCGTGTAAAATGGTCTCGGTGTCCTTAAAAGTTAACATAGATCGAATTTTTGCTATATTTCTAAGTTGATAAAAACATGATTGAACAGCTTTGTGGTGTGCTGCTCGAAATTTAAATTACTATCAAACCAAACACCAAGGTTCTTTGCCACAGGCTTAATGTGATTTACTAGGGAACCAGCAGATGACAGTATTTGATTTGCCATCTGCTGAGACCCGATGACCAGGATTTCTGTTTTGTCTGAGTTCAGCTGGAGGAAATTATTTGACATCCATTTTTTAACTTCACAAAGGCAGCTGTTAAGTGAACTCAGCATTCCAGGGTCTGTGGATCTGACGGGCAAGTATATTTGTGTGTCATCAGCATAAATATGAAAAGAAATGCCATGTTTATGGATAATATGTCCAAGGGGAAACAGATACAAGGAAAACAAAATGGGTCCTAAGACCGACCCCTGAGGCACACCATATTTAACTGGACAGAATGAAGAGACATAGTTGTTTACAGACACGCAAAACTTCCTATTTGACAGTTAGGATGAAAACCATTCTAGGGCAGTACCAGAGATCCCCACCCAGTGCCTCAGTCTGTCTAACATGATGTTGTGATCAATGGTGTCAAAAGCAGCGCTAAGGTCCAGGAGTACCAGGACTGAGCACATGCCTTCATCAGCAGACATTAAAAGGTCATTGGTGACTTTAAGCAGGGCAGTCTCAGTGCTGTGGTACTTCCTAAACCAGACTGAAACTTTTCAAATATTTGTTATTTTCCAGCACAGTGAGCAGCTGTTTGGACACAATTCTTTCTAGAATCTTTGCAATAAAAGGCAGTTTTGAAATTGGTCTAAAATTATGTGGGAGGGAGGGATCTAAACCAGGTTTCTTTAAAAGTGGGTTCACTCAAGCCGTTTTAAAATAATCAGGGACACAACCAGTAGATAGGGAGCTGTTGAAAACAGAGATCAAATGGGGCCCAACAGAATCTATTACTTTCAGGTATTACATCAAGTGGGCTGGAGGACACTCTCATTTGTGATACTGTTTTTAAAAGCTCAGACACGTCGATGGGATAAAACTGGTTAAAACTCTCTCTTTGCTGGTGAGGAACCTCTGAGTAAGAAGCCACGGGGGTAATAGAGGCTCTGATTGACACCACCTTATTGGTAAAATAAGATAAAAACAATTCACAGTCATCATTACTTCCGGCTGAGGCACAAGGAGGGGTTGGGTTTACCAGCTGATCCACAGTCTTAAACAGAAACCTGGGATTGTGTTTATGTGTAGTAATGAGTTCAGAAAAATAGTGTGTTCTCGCATCCTTAACCATGTTATTGTAGTTAATTAATAAATCCTTCAGACTGAGGTAATGGACTTGGAGACTGGATTTTTTCCATCTGCGCTCTGCTTTCCTGCATTCCCTTTTAGGCTGCGAATGCTGTCATTTATCCAGGGTTGCTTACTAGCTTTAGACGTAGGCCTAACCTTTAGAGGAGCAGTAATATTTAGTGACGACAAGCTGATATGATTGAAGTGATCGACCAGATTGTTGGTGTTGGAATCAGACAGGTGTTGGCTTTGGCTCTGAAAGAATGCGCAAACTTTGAACACTTTGTTCATTAAAGAAGCGAGAACACACGGAGCTTGGTGAGGCGGCATGAGTAACAGGCGAATCACAGCTAAAAACAATACATCTGTGGTCAGATATGGTCATGTCCACTAATTCCACAGAGGAAATGCTGACACCCAGGGTAAAAACCAAGTCCAGTGTATGACCACGGTTATGTGTTTGCCTTTGACATGTTGTTTAAGTTAAAAGAAGTGGCCATATTTAAAAAGTCAGTTGCATTAAGATTGGTGGGGTCATCAACATGAATATTAAAATCGCCACAAAGAACAATTCTGTCATAATTTAAAACCAGAGCAGATAAAAATTCAGGAAGTTCTGATAAAAATCCTCTGATAAATTATAACAAATATGATCCTCCAAGTTTAAGAGTGAGAACTTCAAAGGAGTTAAATTCATCACAGCCTACTTGATGACATTTTAAATTTTTCCTATACACGCTCACTAGCCCACCACCACGACCACTGACCCTCGGTTGACTAAAGCAATCATATTGAGGCGGACACAGTTCAGCTAGCTGGCTATAGTCATTCATTTGCAACCAGGATTCAGTTAAAAACATAAAATCTAGATTTGCAGACAAGATAAAATCATTTAAGATAAAAGTCTTACTTGAAAGTGATCTCACATTGAAGAGAGCCATTTTAAATGAGTTTGTTCTGGGTGCTGGAGTTGGTGCAGTTGTCCTAATCCTTAAGAGATTACTAATATTTCTGTGTGGGATGTGCACATTTCGGTTTACTGGTCTATGCGTGATGATGACAGGAATAGAAGTCTGTGGAACAGCGCTGGGAGCAGACGGCTTTACATGCCAGCAGGTGGAGACAGTTGTTTGTGGCAGTGAGGCAGAGATCTGTTCAGTGAGCGGGGTGTGTCCAGGTGTGCTGCATGAATGATTAGTCATTCACGTAAGTCATGTGTGGACCGCACCACATGCTGTATGTGAGCAGCTAACATTTCTGAGCCCCGTTTGTTTGGGTGAAGTCCGTCTGTCTTAAAAAGAGACATTCTTTGCCAGAAAATATTAAAATTATCCACATAAAACACACGGTGAGCCCTGCAGGCGGACTGGAGCCAGTCGTGGAGGCCAAGGAGTCTACTGAAGCGGCCAGCACCGCGACCAACTGTGGGAATGGGACCAGAGATAAAAACGGACTTTCCACACTGCTTTAAAAAGTTAAAAAAGACGGTAAAAATCAGATTTTGTCAGCTCAGACTGCTGAAGAGCTGTGTCATTTGTTCCAACATGGACTATCACTCTTGTGATGGAGGACGGGAGCGACGGCATCAGGTCCTGGAGTTTTTTTAAAATGTCAGCCGTGGTGGCACCGGGGAAGCAGTGAGTGGTAGCGTTAAAGAAACGGAGGTTTCTGCTTATGGAGTCACCAATTATTAGTTTGGTTGGGGAGAAAAGGGGACGAGGAGATGCCGGTTGTGGGGTTCCAGAGCAGGACTGAGCAGATTCTACATCAAACACTGCGTGCGGACTGAGGATGGAGTGTGTGAGCTGCCGAGTGTTGTGTTGGAGTAGCAGTAACAGACCTGAGAGAAGGGCTACCCGACGGTGCAGGGTAGAGACGGCCTCCGGAGCGTCTGAGCACAGCCTCCTTTAGGATCCTACGTCGGGAAGCAGAGGTTTTTGACCGGGATGACGGCCGCCGATCAGGCCCGGCGGCAGACCGGCAGCCCAGTGCGGGAGATGTAGCCGGTGGAGGAGATGCAACAGTGTCGGCAGGCACTGTGCGCCGAAAGAGATCCGTATCAGGGAGACTCATCCGCTGGATAGACCGGAGCGTTGTCAGACAGGGCTGCATAGCGGTTGGAGAGGCTGATGTGCGGAGGACAGGCAGCCCCATCCGAGCCTCTCTAGCCACGGACCACCACTTCAGCCCAGGTTGACTGATGCTTTGGAGTCGAGCAGGATGAAAGCCTTGGAAGGCTAGAGGGGTCCCAAAACACGGTGTCCTGGATGTTAGCGGTTGCACTAAGAGAAACAGTCTGTTTGGCTTGTACTGAAGCTACATCCATAAAGCCAGTCAGCAGGGAATATTTCTCTTTGAGTTCCTCTGAAAGTCGTCGGATGTCTTCCATAAGGTCAGCAATCTTCTTGTTCGCATTCTTAAGGAGTGTGCAGTCCTCATGGGGCAGAGTTATCTCGGCTAGCATAGTCACCGGAGCTTTGTTGTGGTCAGTAGCGTTGATCGCGTTTTTACGGTCATCTAGCTTAAAATCCATGTCGGATGACTAAAATCCTTAACCCACGTAAAACTTAAGTTAAAAACTTAAGTTAAATAAAAAGGATATAAAAAATGTAAAGAGCAATAACGCAGGCTGGTCTGTATTTGTATAGCACCTTTATAGTCAGAGGCAAAGGTGCCAACAGCACATCCGAACAGAAATAACATTCATACACTTTCACACACAGATGGCACAGCAATTTGGGGTTCAGTGTCGAACTACCAATCTTCCATTTAGCTACCCCCTGAGCCACAGCCACCCAGCACAAGAGACTATAGGACAGGTAGTGAAAATAATATGAATTCTAATTAAATGATGGCGTTACTCTTTAAAATTACGACATTACATGTCAGAGAACATACATATGTGGAGAGATTCAGACTGTCCAGAAAGTTTTGAACATGAGCAGAAAACCACTAAAACACAGGAGCTATTAAAGTCCAAGAGTTTACAACTGAATTACAATTAATTAATTTATCATTGAGGAGAAAACGTGCAATGTGCACATTGACAGAGGTTTCTTCCACAAACAAAGACACAAAGTAACCTAAGGTCATTAGATCAGAGGCTGTTGGTAGTTCCCCGTACCCACTTTAAGACCAGGAGACCGGTCTTTCCAAGCAGCTGCACCCAGGTTGTGGAATGCACTCCACACTTCGTTACGCACCTTAAACTGTGTTGTTTCTTCTAAAAAGCAGCTGAAGACTCTGTTATTCAAACAGGCGTTTGCTAAACATTAAGCTTGGTTTTAAAGTTGTCTGTCATATGTCAATGTGTTTCTGGTGTCTAGTTAGAACTGTATTTTGTTGTTATATTGTGAAGCACCTTGTGATTTTATCTGTGCTATATAAATAAATTTTACTTACTTACTTACTTACTTACTTAAAAAGAGGAGGGAAGACTAAACCATGTGTGCTGACTCAGCAGGGATTTTATTAAATGAGAAAAGTTGATCAACAGAAGAACACACATTTAAAAGAAATATAAAATCTTGCCTAGGGCTCCAACACTGTCAGGGTCGGCCCTGGGCTGGAGGACTCTGCTCAGTAACAGCTTTGAATCGCTTTGCGTCTCACCGTGTGGTCCTGGTTTACCTGCAGCCTCGCTGTAGTTCCAGCTGCTCACAGTGAGCAGCTCAGGTGAGTTCAGAGCAGCTGATGGAGGAGGATTTACAGACTGAGGAGGAGGAGATGTTTTATAACCGGCTCAACTCAACTGCTTATTTATGGCTAAATTGCCGTAGTGGCACATTTTATGGCACAGTTTTTTTCTCTGTTGTCTTGAATTTGCTGAGTCCTCTGTGCACGTTCAGTGCGGTCACGTGGTGTTACAGGCTGTGAAGAAGCAGCTGAACTCCTATAAAAATGTGTTTCCAGCACAGCAGATTACTTTCTCACTCCTGTGTTCGATGTTTTGTGAGCAGACTGTGCTGTTACTGAGAACAACACAATTATCTGGGACTAACACATGTAGTAATGAAAAATACATAAAAACTGAATCTTCTGTCTACATTCGTATCTGCTCTCTGTTTCTACAGTTTATACTGAACTAACCGCACATACACCACTTCTTTTGACTTGAATCTCCTTCACACAGATACATAATTCAGGAGCATGTGGGTTTGGTTTTTATTAGTGCTGGGCCAATTTTTAAGCACGATTAATCACATTTTTACGCGCAAAATTGAATAATGAATTCTAAAGTAGTGTATTGCGCACTTTTAATTTAAATGCACTGCTATATACACAAAAGTCCAATAACATGTGGTTTGCAAACACTTTAAACAAATAAGGAGCTTTTCCCCAGCAGTGTTCCCTTTACACAGCAGCAGTAAAATATTTCTTGTAATTCTCAACTTAAACATTAATGTAATCAAATCAAATATTAAACCAAAGCTGTTTACCACTGCCAGGGAATTACCTTTTATCTAGCTTGTTAAAACAAGTTCCCATCAGAGTCCAGTTTTCTTAGGGTTTATTCTGAACAGGTATCAGCAGGTATCTTTTATCAGGGAGCAGCAGAAACACTATGTTCAGTAGCAAGTTTCCAAGTTAGAGTGAGGTGAAGTGGTCGAGCACAAGGCGTAGCGACAAGCGGGTGAAACTGTGGTGGTTGTGCTCGCCTCACGCACACGCGTGCCCTCTGCCAATTGTCTTGAACTTTTTGTACGCGACGTGCAGCACTAATCATTGGAAGAGAGACTGATCCTCGCTGTTTGTGAGTTTATTAAATCAACCCATTCTCACTCACTGACTCGTCACACATGGACGCATCAAGACCAATGGTCGTCAGTTTGTAAAGCACTGGGGATCCCTTTGCCGTCATTGTTCAACGCAGTGGGGGAATCCCTGTAGCGGTTTTTGACAGTAAAGGTAGGTGTATTTAACAGAAAGACTGAGTAAGGAAGTGGTTGGGGTGGATGGAGGGTCAGAACAACAACTTTGAACCAGGAGATCAGGGTTCGTGTCCAGTGTGAAACAAAAAGTCAACATTAAATATTTTTATTTAAGTTATGCGTGTTACGTAAATTGATGTAAGTGACGTTAGTTAACTCATATGTTAACTGACATACGTAGTTATTTTAACCCAAACCATGATCCTTTCCAAACCTTAACCAAGTAGTTTTGTTGCCTAAACCTAACCAAATTGCAATGTTTCATGACTTTAAAAAGGCGTCGTTTCAAAATGTTCCTTTCCGCTAGCGTTTTGTTTTGAAAGTCTAATCAGAAGTTGCATATTTGTTGTTGCTAACTTGACCGCAGAGCCCTGAAAGTCAATAAATGACGTAAAAGGGCCACCCAACCCAGGTTGTTAAAAGGCGACGCCAAAGAGCCTTGACCAAGCGTATGTGACGAGTCGGGAGTGAGAATGTGTTGACCAAGGGGGAAGCTTCCGGTCAGCGATTTGATGCGAAAGTCCCTTAAACCTGCATTCTATTGAACTCTTCTGGTTGTAAAAAGTCTGGCTCCATTAGAAATGATGGTAAAATGTTTCTACTTGTCAGCTGATTTATTCCCTCAGTAAACACTTTCCTGATGAGTTTCTGGTCTCAGTCGCTAGTTTCAAGTCTTCTTCAACACAGCATGATGTTCATTTAGTAAATTATGGTCCCATTTAGAGGAACAGAGACCAGGAAGCAGGGGAGGCTTCAGAGCGGGATTATCTATGATTGACAAGTCGTTACCATGGCGACCTGTCAATCAGGCTAGAGTGACTCGTACCCACGGCGCTGTGTAAATTTAACCAGCGCCATTGAAAAAGCTTATTAGGAGTCGGCTGTTCTCTTTCTCTGGTGAGTACGTTTAGTTTTAAGTCTGTTGTTCGCTAGACAAAGTTATCAGCCCTGTTAAAATGACAGTTAACTTGAATTTACAGATGCACCTAGCTAAGCAAGCTAGCTAGCTCCACACACAGCCGTTAGCTCCACCGTCTCGTCCAAATATGGGCATGTCAGGTGCTGCAAAAACTCAAAATGGTGGCGCCCTGTCGGCCAAACTCGAGGCTTCAAAACTGCAGTCCAGAAACCA
>NW_024044570.1:122707-137727 GCF_014851395.1 Micropterus salmoides | reverse complement strand
GCTACCCCAAACCTTTTCCCGCCACCTCCTCTTCTCTTCCTCAATCTGTCCATGTATTCCACGATGGTCTTTCTCCTCTATCCAGCCCCCCACCTTATTCTCTACTGCTCTTACACACACAGACTGCCTCTTATGCTCCTCCCATCTTCTTGCCCCCAAACTTCACCCCTCCTTATTTTGTGGTTTCACTGAATAATTGCGAAACTATTCCCCCTTGTATATTTTCATTTATTTTTACTCTCGTCTTTCTCTTGTGTTCTTTGCTCAGACACGCCACCAGTGGAAAGTGACTTTCTGAAATCTCAGTCTTCAAAGGATGCTGGCATCTGTAGCGTCAGTACAGTGCTGGTTCGGTTTTAAGTGACACTGAAAGCGTACGCACTCACTCACACACTCACACACACACACACACACACACACACACACACACACAGAGCGTCCACACCCTTATTATAAAACCTGGAATGGAAAAGTGGGATGGAAAACTCAGTCTAGCTGTGAGGTTGTGTAAGTTTCAGACAGTGTCTGCAGTGAGAGGTCTTTTTCCAAGGGTGGGTACTGTTCGAGGTGATGTCGCCTTCTCTCAGCCTTCTTTGTACTGAAATGCAAAAAGGAGCTCTTATTGCCTCTAAAAAACAGTTAGATTGCCTCCAGGTTGACTTCAGTTACCTACACATCTACATTTTGTGCCAGACGGTGGCAGTGTTGCTCTCTCACCTTAGGTGGGGTGGGTGGGTGTGTGTGTGTGTGTGTGTGTGTGTGCACTTGTGTATAAAAGAATGTTCTTTCTCACAAGCCAAACCATCCTGCACACTGTTGTGTTACATTGGAGCTGTAATCTGTAGGTAATGTTTTGGTTTGGTTCAGAAATGTTCAGAATTTAATCTGCAGTTGGGACATCAGCAAGTGTACTGTGTGTGTTGTGCCAAGGTTATCATATTCTTCCCAGGAGAACGCACATTCTTTTCGTTTATTAGAGTTCTGGGAAGATGTGTAACCTTGGGGTGGAGGGAGGGGGGTGTTTTCCATTTCCTCCAGCACAAGGCATAACACACATGCACCTCACTTAATGTGCATGTATATTAACTCACATATCATGACAGCTATCAGTTTGAAATTAGTGGGAACCTTTGGGTCTGGAAAGTGAAGCCCATGCCCCTTAAACCTGCATTTTTTTTCTAGTGACCAGCGGCGGACAACTCCACTGGTTGCAAATTGACGTATGAAGTTGGTGTTAGCAGGGTATATTTTTGATTTCTAGTAGCTTATTACTTATTTCACCATTTTTCTCCAACTTATTTTAGTGTTTGCTCACCACTTGAATCGTCTGTTTTACAGTAGTTCTCTTTTCCCACTCACACACCTGCACCTCTGCAGCAAACACATCGGCTTTCCCCGCCTCTTTCTGTCCCTCTCTCCATGTATGTGTCTGCTCTGTTGACTTTCTCCATCAGCCGTACGCTTTATAAAGTTGCTCAAAAGACATCAAACTCGTCTTCTGGATTTTTTCACCCGCGAATACAACGTGATAGCAAGTGACATCTGCACTAGTGTGTTCACTGTGGCTTTACCTCTTCCGTGCTTGTAAGATATCCACCATGTCCGCTTCTTGTAACGTAATAGATAACAATTCTCTCTATGTTTCTCAGTAAAATGCTAAATTGGGCGAGCAAAGTATACCTGGGTGGCCGTTAATATACCTGGGCGCCCAGCCCAAGTAAAGTCTATATGTGGTTTGAACATTGCTTTTTAGCCAACGTCGAAGAAAAGTCCTTAAAGTCCTTTGGGGAAAAAAAGGAAATTTTAACATCTACAGTTCCATGATAACTGGGCAAACTCCACCTGTTGATGATAAAGATCATGTGATATGATCAGAAGCTCCAGGACTGCTACTAAATGGACCGTTCGGTGAGATTGTTTTCTCTAATCCTACTTCCAAAGTCGAGAATTAACTCTTATTAGCGGTACTCACATTATTTTGAACCCTCTTGCAACCTGGCAGTGACTATTCTAAGTCATTATGAGTGCACAGTACACCCACTTTCCCACACTGTCTATGCGCCTCAGCCCCTTGTGTTTTGTGATTAATCTCATGGTAGTGATGGAGTGACTCCGCCACAGACCTGCAGCCCATTAGCAAGACAGAAAGTCTCATTACCATTTCCCTTTTACCTGCAGGCCTGACTACAGAGTCACACTCTGGCCGTGCAGTGTGAACACTTGTGATGCAGCAACATGTCACAGGTTATTCCAGAGGTCTGCTACCTCACCGGTCTCTCTTCCACCTTGATTGCTAATCCGTAACCTCTCCGCCTGTGTCAGTTTATTGACTTGTCATATCTTAGCTGACCTTGCATCTCACAGGTACACGCCTGGTGTGTGTATGTGTGTGCACGCTCGCTCTTACACTTGACAGACAGGTGTTTGGCTTCCCAGGTGGTGAAGTATGGGACGGATAGAGACTCTCCCCTGCTAAGGAATGTGGGGAGGAGGAGTGCAGCGGCCAGGGCGTGCTGTGACAACCTCCCACACTGAGCCAAACTCTTTCACTCCTCTCTTCTAATCCAAACTTCTCTCATTCTTTTTCTGTCCTGTTTTGCACTTTACCCCACTCGCTTAACTGCCCTCAACTACTCCCTCTTTCTCATTTCCTTCCTTCCTCGTCCATTGCCCTCTCCCATTTCATTCCTCTCTCCTCCTTCATATTCCATTCTGGCCTCTTCCTGCCGATATGATCGTGGTTAATCTAAGCAGTATCCATGGAGATAGTGATTTATAAACGTCTGGACACGAGTCTGGTATTCCTCAACTCCTGTCCTCTCATAAACCAGTCAGAACATGGCCTCCTGTCTTTCAAACATACTTGGCTTCTGTCTCTTCTTTGCAAACTTCCTTTTTGAAATCACTCCAGTGCCAGACAGTATGCAGTTCAACATTTCCAAACTAACCTGACTCATAATTGGATTATGAAAGCAGCGGTAATTAGGCAGTCATGTATTTCTCCTTTGTGCCATTGCTGCTGTTAAATCGAGCATGAAGTTGAACCCCAATATGTTTGCTCATAAAGTGCACACATCTACCTGTCAAACTAGAAAAGCCAAGTCGAATCAAACTGAGAGCTTTGCTTCTTAGAGCTCTTGCTCTTGACCTCCTTTTAGTTCACTGTTCATGTTGCTCTTCTCTCCTTTGTTTAGCCAGGCTGTGTCAGCGATGGCATGTCTTTGCATGCAGCCCTTCCCCTACAGGAATGCAGAGCAATAGACTCAAGAAGCCAGGGAGGTAAGCGAGAAAGAGGACTTCAAGACTTTTTTGAAAGGCGGAAAGGAGAGAATAAGTAAAAGAAAAGCTGACATTCAAGAACTGGTGATATCCGGCGCATCTTTTTAAATGACTTGACATATTGATATGATGTCTAAAATGCCATGTATTATGTCTCATCAACAAAGATATGACAGCAATGATAATAGCATTGTGTTTATGGCCCCTGTAGAAAGGAGGCATGAGCACCTTATGATAAAAAAGTGGAAAGGTTCACAGCCATTAAAGACGGAGGTAAATTCCTACTGCTTTGCCAAGTGTGATGGTGACTATTGTGGCGCAGGTTTTGTTTGCACATGCACAGATATACACTCTACAGACGCATCATACACATTCTCTGTATTTGATGCAGCGCACACAGTCCTGTTTGTAGGAATGGAGGGTAAAGAGGAAATAAATTGGCTAGTTTGCCATTTCTACGATCAGTTCTTTAATTTTTTTTTAGAAGGAGAGTGTGGCTGGCAGGTACTGTACTTTCCAGCTGTGGAAGCTGAAACAGCACTCTTTTTGTCTAATTGAGGAGGTTTGTGTAACAGGACGGGTCGCTGAGTTCAGTGTGCGGAGTGTCTCCTGGCCCTGTTGACCTTTATCCGGGCCTATAGAAAAGCCCCTGGCTCTAAAGACCTTCAGTCGGCACTGTTTTCACTGGCTAAGACCTTACCTAAACATACTACACCACTCCCACACAACCAGAACGCATCGCCAACTGAAGGTCTTACAGAGCAACTTGGAGCTGCTCTGATTTTTATTTATTCATTTCGGTTTTAACACGATTGGGCGCCTGACCCGTCTGTCATTTTGAGCCCAGCTACGATTGGCTGAAAGTATACATCAGGAGGGCCGGGACTGAGCTATTGCCAGGCCCCAAGGCGCATCTGCTGCGGTTGTGACTCATTTACTACTGGCCTGGAGTCAGTGTTTTCTTTGTCTCAAAAAAGCGGAATGTCCGCTGACTTTCAGACCCAACCTGTTGGGCCAGCCATCCATCTCTCTCAGCGGAGCGCTGTAGGCGCTTTGCCCACAATGTCCTCATTTTGGACAGCTTGTCATGTGGGTTTTGTTGTAGCCTTAGAAGTTCAGTGTCTATTTCCTGTATCACTAGATGGTTAAAACTTGATTTTAACACACCGGTGTGACATACTTCCTTCAACATAGGACCGCCTCTTGCAGCTGCTGCGCCATAACGTCAACGCTGTAATGATTTGAATTCATCTCTTCTTTGGTCTTTTTTTAACCATAAGTTATTGCTGTGGTTTTCATGTTCATTGTTGTTTCTTCACTCATCAGCTTAAGGCTTTACACATCCACCCACTTACAAGGCCAGTGACATCAGAGTGTTTCCAGAAGTTGCCTTTCGTTCTTCTACTCCCCTCCTTTTTAATCGTGTGATGTGTTTTGTAATTAAATCTGGGTCTTTACTGTCTATATGTCAAGGGTGGTTGTCCTTTTGATGAGATTACAGGGAGCAGCTTGTTATTACTGATAAAAGTCAGGCTAAAATGGCTCTAGATGTACATGGTGTTTTATGTTAATCTAATCTGAAAAGTGATGTTTTTATGCATTGCAAGTTCTTCCCAAAAGTTCTTATGTAACTGTTTTTACTGTAACCCCAAGTAGGCCTCTCCCACAAACAAATAAGTATGTAATCAGAAGCCTGTTGTTTTAACTCTAACTGTGCCACTCATTCATTTTAGTACACATCCTTCTCTACGTAGTGCTCTCAGGGAAAGGCTGGGTTTACGTAGTGCCCGTGATCAGTGCTTTTTGCGGCAACATCTGGTTTGGTGAGAGCAGGTGGCAGATGAGTGATGCCATGTCTATGTCTGCATAGTGGAAAGGAAATGTGACTGTGACGTTAGCGGTGAAGAAAGAGTAAACCTCTGTCCACCAGACGATGGAATGCCGCCGCTTGTTTCCATCCACGTCAGCCATCCCTGCCTCCACCTACTCTGTTAGCCTGCAGCTCGCATAACTCGACAGAATACAGGTGTGACTACATATTACCTGTTTAACCAAAGAAAAGGCCACTTTGAATCTGAAGCCACCTGCTCTTTATCTTTCATTCCTGATTCATTAAAGCACTTTGTCCACAGTAACTCGGCAGTGAATGTAGAGGCCCAGGCCAAGCCTCAGTGATCTTGAATGGATGTCTTCTATTTTAAGTGACCGCACGGAACCAATAGTTAGAAGTAAATGAATGGAAAATTCCCTGAGCACGGGGTTTCCATTACAGCAACAAACTGCTTTCTCTTGGCCGGTCACGAGTAGCACGTGAGTTCTTCATGTATCAACTATAACGGCAATTGTGCGCTGTAGCATATCATATCTCTTTATGTATGATATATTATGCTTTATATAGTGCAGGGTATTGTTTTACTAGCGCCAGGATGATACCTGAGTATAGACCCCAAAATGTGTTTTTGTTAGAGACCTTACATTAAGAATTGTAAACAAATATCTACAAAACCATTTTTTTTTTATTTAACAAAAAGTTCTCTTACAAGAACTTTGTCGAAATAAAATGGTCAAAAAGGTTTCATTTAAATCAGAAACTTTCCGATCAGAAAATAAGTTAACATAATTACAAAGTTGACCAGGTGAGGCCAGACGCGGACACAGTTTCGTTAGTATCAAGTATTGCCTTTTTCTACTCCGCTCTAGACAACAACCCCTGCCCCCACCACAAACCACTCTCACACCTGGTTATGGGTCCCTTTATTTATTTATTTTTTTTTAAGTTCTTTATTGATTTTCGGACATTCTTTTGTTTTAACAAAGCAACACCAGGACACCACCGCTCTGACTGGGAGTCTACTGACCGACATGAGCCACCGGGCGTCCCGAAGGCTCTCCGAAAGTGACTTTCCCCTTAAAATTTTCCTCACCTTGGTGCCATCGCCAACCGCCAAGTTCGTGTAATGAATAAAACCCCCATATTTGTAATCGTTAATTTTTATGAAAATAGATTTGCTGCTAAAACCCACCCAGTCTATCTGTAAGTGCTGGTGTTGTGCAATAAAATCCCCGTAAATTAGTTTGTAGTAGGGACCCTCGTCTCTTATGCCATTTGGTGGGATCACCCAGCCAGAGAGCGTTCCTGGAGATGGCTGTGGAAACATTTTTTACAAAGGCTATCGTGAGGCGGATACCCAGATCCACGGCGCCTAAACCTCCGTATTCTCTGCTTTTAAAAAGCAGCACTCTTTTTGTGACTTCCCTGGTTGTTCCCCAGACCAGGTTAACACATTGTTTATTCAGTTTAATTATCATTTTGTGCGATGGGGGGAAAATATTCGATAAAAACAGGAGTTTGGATAAAATAAAAGTTTTGACAACATTTATTCTGGTCCTATAATTATTTCTTTTGTTTTCCCATTTTTTTACTTCTTCTTTAACTACGCTCAGTTTTTTCTCCCAGTTTACTTCAGCACAATCTTTATTGCATATGGTCAGGCCCAAGATTTTAATTTCCTGATTAATTTGAATGTTAATGTCGCCCCTGTCGCTCTCCTCTCCTATCCAAACTCCTTCAGTTTTAGAGTGATTTAATTTAGCCCCAGATGCGAGCTCATACACGCTTAAGATATTTATTAAAGCGTCCATCTCCCTCTGGTTTTTTATTACTACAGTGATGTCATCGGCATAGGCCATAGCTGTAACCTTAGAGGCGTTACCTACACTTGTACCTGAGATGAGGCTTTCTGCGTTGATTTTTTTAATCAGGGGATTGATGGCCAGGATGTACAAGGCTGGACTCAGGGGGCAGCCCTGCTTTACACCTCTCTGGACCTCCAAAGACTCGGTCAAAACACCATTGACATTAACACACACACTTGATTTCACATACAGACACTTCACCATATGGATGAAGGATTCAGGAAAGCCGTATGCTTCCAAAACTGACCAGAGGTAATCTCTGGAAATATAATCGAAGGCTTTTTTCTGGTCAAGGCCTATGATATAAAACCTTTGTTATTTGGTTTGTTAAAATCTCTCGTAAAATGCTCAGATTGTCCCACATGAGATGGCCTTTTATCGCACAGGTTTGTTCTCTTTCTATAATTTCATCCAGGATATTATTTAATCGATTGGTAATTATTTTAGCGAGTATTTTATAATCTGTATTCATAATAGTCAAGTGTCTGTAATTATCCAAATCAGTTGTATCACCTTTTTTAAATAAAAGACACAGAACACCCTTTACTGGCTCAGCCACTTACCTGCTTACACAGTCTCTGATTAAAGTCATACATATTCCCCGCCCCTCCCTCTCTTCACACATTTCTCCCTATTCTTTATGGCCAGGCCAGGCAGACTGAATGCTACATTTAGCTCCAGGGGAAGAGTCAGCGCCCTGTTCTGGTCCCCCCCCCCCCCCCCCCCCCCCCCGGCCCATGCTTCTCACCGCTGCTTCCACAGCAGGAACCCCTCTAAAACCCAGCCTGGTGCGCACCCCTACTGTGGTAAGCAGGAAGACAGTCAGTTATGCAGCATGAGGGTGCAGAGAGGCGCCAGCAAGATCATCTGTCGATTTTGACTGTTGGATCATTTCTTTTTAAACATAAACAAGAGGGTCCAACAGTAAACATGCTACACTGGCATGTCTGCAGATGCCACACAAATTACACACTCCCGTACATACACACAGTCCTCACGTATAACATCCTCAGAATCTCTTATCTTCCTCACAAAGCCACCAAAACACAAAGAGGGCACATGGCTCCGCAGATCTCTAGATTAGTGTGTGTCTGTGTGTGTCAGCGCTGCAGCAGCCAGCTGGTCCAGCATTTCTCACATCTGCCGCCCCTGCAGGAAAAACAGAGAAGGGGAGACCAGAGGGAGAGGCAAGTAAAAACAAAACCAGGAGAGGAAGGAGAATTGTATGAAGAGAGTAGTAGAAGGGAGAATAAGAGGGGGACCTTTGTTGAGACATAATTAGAGGGAAGAAGGGTGAGGGAATGGTTGTTCCATAACACAAGTTGTAATTTTCTCATGAGTCGCAGATATTCACCATTCATTTCCTCCCTGAAGCAAACCCACTCAAAGCTATGTTGCTGATGACTTAAAGGCTGACATGTTATGAATAATGTATTACTACTTATTCTCTGGGCTGCCAGGAATATTTGCTTATATTTGTACTGTATTGTTCTTAAAAAGGTCACGCTTATGTAAAGTTTTATTACAGCAGCAGCACCTTTTTATTTCATTGTAGTCCGCAGTTACTAGCTGGCAACCTGTTGCTTCAGTGTAACTACACTTTATGGGAGCTGCACGAACCACGTCCACATGGACAGACTTTGACGTCACCACAGTCCGCCCACCGAACCCCACTTCTCTTCTCTGATTGGACGACACGGGCCAGAGAAGGCGGGCCTTGTGTGAACTCCTGCCAAAGTTGTTCTTCTCACTGTGTGTGTAAATTTCAGAGAGATCAAATGCCTGTGTGAGTCGGACTTACTACTGATAGAAGGAAGATATTCTGACATCACATCTTCATGTTTTAAGCTATGGTCAGAGATTATTGCTCCTTTTCTGGAGATAAGACGGACATGCACTCTCAGAGAAACTCCAAAAACGGACTAAGTTGCAAAATGGTGCTTCAGGCAGTCGGAAAAGTACTAAGGTAAAAACGCCGTGCTCATTTTAAAGTGGTGGTCTGCTAAAGACCTCGGAGTCGAGTCTGTACTGTAAAAGTGACATTTTTACTTTTGTCAGCATGTCGTATACTGGTGCTTGAAAGTAAATATTCCGTATTTCTCCTTTAGCTGCTTTATTACAATGTTACAGACGTAACAGTGACTCTAACTGCGATTATAACTTGAAAACGTAAAACCACGGTGTGTTCACGTCCCGCATGTCGTCTGAAACTAACAGCAAGCCAGTTGCTTGTTCTTTAACCTGTTTTACTGTGCCTCTAGAAAAGATAAGTAGGGTAATTGTCTACTGTAGGCAGCAGTTACAGAAGTATTGGGACCCTCTGGTTCCGGGGTCGCAGTAATTTAGCAGCCGGTGGTTATGCGGGCGACCTGTAGCCTGAACGCCTCACTCTTCTTCCTGCAGCTCCCACTAACAACACTCAACAAGAGCAAGAGAAATGTGACACAGTCTAGTCATCCAGTCTAATAAATCATTCACACCGCCTGTAAACGTTTTAGCATAGACAACGAAATTATTTGAAATCACAGAACTTAAATAAAATATAATGTGTACTATAAAAATTGATAAAGGGGGTTAAAGGGGTGGGGGGTTGAGTATAGCAGGCCTTTTAATCCTAATTGAATCCTATTCAAGAGCTTCCCAATTGCACTGTAGGCTACAGTATAAACTGAAAATTGGACTGAATAGATTAAACATATTTTAGGACTATAACTGAGTAAGATCATGCATCTTATTGACATTTTACTGTTTTTACTATTAACATATAGTTTCAGGTTGTTTCCTCTTAATGGAAAGCATTTTGACCTCTATGTATCACGTAAAAGTTGCTGTATAAATTATCTTTAGCAGGCAGCTAAAGGCCATAATGTGACTGAGCAGACATAAGACTTAAAGAATGCATGACCCAAATAGGAGTGTTAAGTGTGTTTGTGTGTCAAACAGAGTGACACAACTACCCCAGTCATGATCAATCCCAGTGGAGAATGAATGCAATTCAAGAAACAAATACCTATGTCACAGCCGTTGCAAACATTAACCCAGTTTACATGTATTTTATTTATTTATTTTATCCTCTGTGTGTGTGTGTGTGTGTGTGTGAAGAAGACATTTAGTAATGATGCGTGTGTTCCTTCAGGGGACAGATCGTCCTGTTAATGCTTTGCTGAAGTTTCCTCTTACTTTTCAAGTCAGAGGACAGGTGTGATTTCAAGCAACAGCCCAAAGGGCACATGCCTCAAAATCTTTTGTCATCATCTGTGAAGATTTGGAGATAGTGAGGCAAACACCCCCATCTTAGGATCTCTTAACAGCAATGTAATGGACGCAGCAGAGAGTGTTATTGTACAGTATATTGTTGTCTGTTGCAAAACTTGTGACAGGCAGAGACAAGTTCTGCTGCTCCTGTTTTACTGGGAACTCAACCGCCTTACTTAAGAAGTTAGCTGCTTTACAGGAAACATTCACCTTTAAGTGCTCAGGGGGTTTCCACAAATGTGACGTCTTGAGGAAAAACTGAACAAAAAACACTTCATCAAAGTTAACAAGGATGCATAGTTTTGGGTTTTATGGTGCCGTAGACCTGTTTATAGCTCCACTTTTGACTAGTTCCCACCTCCAGTGAATGGTTGAATACCCTTGGCTTGAATAGAGGTATGAATATTGGAAGATAGCTCAGATAGTTTTAAACAGTCCAGTCCCCGTAGCCTTGTTTAATCCTGAACCCTATTTCCAGAATTTCTTGCTCATATTGGCTGCTTGAAAGGCGTGGGGAAAAAATCCCCCCTCACATACAAACACAGTCACACACACACACGCATTAGCCCTTTGTTTCAATATTTGATACAGTACCCATTCGGAAGGACTGTCGTGCCGTATCGATGTCCAAGCTAACCTTCCAACAACGTTACAGTTAGGGCTGGGCGATATGGACCAAAAAGTCATATCCTGGTACTGTTAGGCTGACTACCGGTATAAATTATATATCGGTACTTTCTGCTAAGTGTACACACTCACAGACCTAACCTACCTCTGCTGCAAACACGTCAGCTTGCCCTGCTTCTTTCACACTCTCTCTCTCCCTGTAAGTCTGCTCCGGTGATTTTCTCCATCAGTAGTAAGCTACGTTGTATAAAGTCGCCAAAGAAAAGAAGAACTTGTCGTTTTGACTTTTCCTCCCGCAATTCTATTCACAGCAGCAGCTGCGCTGCATGTTGAGGAGTTGACGATGTAGCCTATCAAAACAAATCCAACGTGGTAGCTAGCGTGGTACCGCTAGTTAGTAAGTAAAGTGTGTATGTGTGGCTGAACCGTTGTTTTTCTTTTTAAAGCCAGGTCTTCAGCAGTGTCGACCAGCTCTGTCTTCCCCCTCCATTTTGTTGAGAGTTTGTGAGTACTTGGCTGCGTGCAGACACAGAGGGAGGGGTGGGAGCAAACTCTGGCAGGACTTTACGGAAACATAATAATTAACTCAACATCAAACTATATCGGTATAAACGGTATTGTCTAATTTTATATATCTTTATACCTCATTATACCGATACTGCCCAGCCCTAGTCTTATCTCAACCCAAACCCCCCTTTCCTGTCACACGTGTGTGTTGTGATGTTGATCAGGCTCCATTATTGTGCTGGCAGGGGGTCCTTACATACTCTGCAGGCGTGAGAGCCACTGAATGGGATTTAGCACAGGATGACAAGGGGAAGAGGAGGTAGCCAATACTAAGCTGGAAGCTTGTGTGTGTGTGTGTGTGTGCGCGCGGCCTGCACCCTGGCTACAATACTCATTTACAGTGCTGCTGACGCCCCCGGTGATACTGCCGATGAAGTGGTGGCAGCTGTGCCTTCTTTGTTTTTGATTCCTACTCATCTCTTCACCAAAATGGACACGTATTTGTCAGTGCTACACAGAAACTTCAGGAGCAACTTCGATAGAGCAGTTCCTATGTCGACTTAAGACGCAAGTCTGAACGTCTGGTTTAGTCCACCCTTAACTCTGTCTCTTTTTAGCCCTATAGTGGCTGCTGTGGTTTAGCTTTGGTGCGCTCAGACCGCCTGCTCTCCCCAGTCTGTGGTTTTTCAGAGAAAAGAGCCATTGAGTCTATTCAATTTGAATCTAGAAATAGATCAGGACGCCAGGCTTGGAGAAAAGTTATCCTGCTGACTGAAGCTGCTCTTTTTACAGAATGGCAGAATTCATTCACTCAGCTCTAGTCTTTATCAGCTGAGATTGGAGCGATATCCTGTTGCTATTGATGTTTTATTGCATTGGGGTTTTTTTGTGTTTTTTGTGGGTTGTCAAACATCTAACAAAGGAGGATGAAACTTCCTGTCATTTGATTGATTCTTACTCTGACCTATCAGGTGTTTGTTTGAAGGTCAGGTCAATTAGTGTAAGATTTCTCTGGTGTTCCTGGGTAGAAGACATCTGTGCTAGTTGTTATCTCTCATGTCCTTGTCATAGACATGTTTTCCAATAAACAGCACTGTATTAGGGCAAGGTGGTGACAAGAGAAACATACATCTTTTGCACCTTGGCATGTGTCTTTTTGTGCCAAAGAGATAACAAAATTGTCCTGTAGTTTAGAGATCTTGTTCTCTGTATTTCTCTCTCTAAATAGTTTACATTTGCAGTACTCAAAGCAAATCTCTGCGATCTCTATAAGCAGCAGCTGTCTTGGAGAAGATGGTAGACTTATTTGTTGTCAGTGTTGGATGGTTGCATGTGCTGTTCACCATCGTAGATCACATTAACTGCATCCATATGCTAATGGTTAGATTCCTCTGCTATGCAGAAGGCCAATTCAAGCACCGGTTGTGCAATATCGGGTTTCGCAGGATTTGCTGGCTTAAGGGGAAAGTCATTACACAGGTTTTGTTAAATGGGTTTCAGAGGTTACATTGTATTCAGTCACCGAGAGCACCAATCAAAACACAAAATCCAAGGCGTAGCATGAGCATCAGTGCTGATTGATACATGTTTTGGTGTAGAGATGATAATGAAGTATGAAAAAAGCAGTCGGCATAGAGGGAAGGAGAGCTCTTCTTTTGTAGCAAATTGTGTTGTGTGTTTTAGAGAAAGCATTTAAGCTAATTATCCTGCGTAGCCCTTGTGGCCCAGAGTGAGTCCAGGATTAATTGGAACCAGGTTCTAGTAATGAGACAGGCTTGCGGTGTACCTGCCTGAGGGCTGCTCCTCTATACACAAAGTTTATTTTAAAACCAAGTGTAGTCAGTATTCAGTCAGCTCACATACAGCAGCTGACATATGCACCAGTGTGAGGCCAAAGAGATGTATGTTTGACCCACTTAAATCAAGACTGAACCGTGCATGCACACACAAGGAACTTGCTGGATAGACACGTGCTTGCACAAACACACTCTGTCTGAGCAGACAGGGCTCACTTCTTTTGGATTTTCTCGGGGTCTCTGGTGGGATCAGGCTCGTGACGCAGCTGTTGTGACCAGCTGGGTTGGCCATGAAAAGGGAGAAGGGGGCTACAGCGAGAGGCGTGTGTGTGAGTGAGAGAATGTCTTCATGAAGTCACAGGTCTCAGTGGTACTGGTGGTGGTGTACAGGAGGTAGAAGGTAGTGAGTGAAAACGGCTGGGGTCGGGGAGGTGGTGTTGCAGGGGAAAGTGAAAGGGGCTAACAGACTGAGTTGAACAGCTGTTGGGTTAGTCAATCCACAGCTCTGCAGCGGTGACCTCCATGTCACCTGACTATACAACCCTATTTCCTTATTGATTTTTATTGCAGGTAAACACCACCATGTCTGTCTTCCTGCTACACGCCCTCCACCTCAAAAGTTCAAACGACATCACAGTTGCGCATGTGATTTTTCTCGTGGCTCTTAGTACACTCGTGTTATTCCACCGAGCCCAACCAGGTTTTGTTGACCGTGAGTCTGCTGTAGCACAGACTGGTCCCTGTTGGTGCTAGGGAGGTTGTAGCTGTCCCCGTCCCGGCCCGGAGACATGTGCCTGACCGTGGCCTCAGTTCCCCTCCACTCGTGTCTTCTGGCCTGCCCTGATCTGACTCTGATCTGATGAGGAGAAAAATGTATCTGCTGCCTTTTATGGCAAAGACTTGCCTGGGAGAACTTTACCAAGAAGAGACAAAGCTGTGTGTGTGTGTGTGTGTGTGTGAAGACAGACTATGTACGTATGAGGGGAGGAGTGCTGGCATAGAGGAAGTTTTCTTTATCCTAAAATAAACTAATGGCTCCAGAATTTCAACTCCCCTTACCACACAAATGTTCGCAAGAAGTGGAGGAGGCGTTTGTATGGAAAATGATGAAATTACAGAGGGGGAGAGGCAGGAAATAGCTCAGTAAAACAGAATGTTTTCAAAAGGAAGGGGGGGGGCAAGTTGAACCTTTCACAGGAGCTGAACTTTTTGTTCTTTTTTTCCTCAGGAGCTTAGCAAAGCCTTTGAAAAGTTGTGAGAGCTGACTGTATCTGTGGATGAAGCTCCATCCTCGGGGTAAAGCTCTTTCACATGACAGAACATGTAGCTCACAGCGCAAAACCACACGGACCACATGAATCTGTCTGTGCCCTCATGTGCAGGAAGAAGGGGTGGGGGTGGTGGATTGAGAGGGAGAAGGAACCAGACAGAGATAAGGAGAAATTAAACAAATGATAAAACAGGCAGGGGAAGGAGCCTTAAGTTAAAGAAAAAATGTGTGGGGGGGGAACAGTAATTGAAATGTGAGTCATGGAGTGAGGTAAATGGGAAGCTGTTGGGACAGGATAATAGTTGGGGACAGACAAATGAAGGGTAAGGGCAGAAAGAGATGAAAAGAGAGGGCAATGAGCCATGAAGAGGAAACGAGAGAAGGAAAAGCCTACAAGCCTAAAGAAAGACAAGATATTGGAAAAGGGTGAAACAGAAAGTGGCCACTCAATAATTAGCCAGCAGTGTACTCTGCGATGTCCTTGGTTTTTAAATGAGGCCAAAACAAGCTCAGGATTGGCCTGATAAGATGAGCCGAATACCTTAATCAGTCATTACCCGGCAAATGAGAACGTGTGTGCGCGTGTCCGT
>NW_024044570.1:89903-122207 GCF_014851395.1 Micropterus salmoides | reverse complement strand
ACCTTGATGGAAGATTCAGCCCCCAAGCCTATGTCTACCAGCATTGATGTATTTCTGAATCATAGGCCAAATTTCCAGGACTCTCTCGGCAACTGGCACATTCTCTACCCATCTGTGGCCACAGAAAGAGAGGGGAAAGCAGGACGACCCAGTGGTGATGGTGTAGTCCTCTCTGCGGGCAGGAACGTTGTGAAAGAGGAAATGGAGCGCACGCAGGAGCTTGTCAATTTGCCAGGCTGTAAAGCCTGCCTTCATGGCATTGTGGAGAGTGTGAAGTCCACAGCTCCCAACTATCAGGACTTGAGCACCTCCATACAGCTCGTTATGCTCCTTTTGAAGGAGATCGAGGAGCTTGAAGTTTACGTTGGGGCCATCCATTCCCACAGAGAGGAGCCGCCTCATGTTGAGCTGAGCAACACATTCCTGTGAATTATCAAACAGAAGAAAGTTTTGTTTAAATAACATTTATTAAGTAAATAAGTACATTCAATATACAGACCGACAGTAAAACTGTATACAGTATGCTTCAAATGAAACATTTAGCTTTATTATCCTAATGTAAAACCTAAGATGTTGAAATACATTTGAAAGAGATAGATATTATGCTTATGTCAAGGACTGCTTTGCCAAAGCATAAGTTAGGCTATAACACTTTTTAATTACCATATATAGGCTACATTTTTCCAACATTGTGTTACAAAATTCAGAAGTAGGCTAAATGAATAAAATGATCAAATCCATGAAACTGTTCAAATGCAAACAATGTCCCCTGGCCAGTGTTGGGCAAGCAACTTGGAAAAATGTATTAAGCCAATCTATAAGTTACTCTCCATCAATCACTAAATGAAAGCTACCCACCAAACGAAAGATAGCAAATGTAGCAAGCTAAGCTACAATAAAATATAAAGTCCATCACATAACTACATCAAAGCTACTTTATTAAAACATTGAACTAATTTCACTCCAAGCCATGGCTATCTAGTGATCAATAAACTGTAAGACAAACTAATAGGCAAAAATGTCAAGATAGCTTATTAAACTGTTCTCAATGCTTTAACTGCTACAAAACCATGGCAACACAAACCAACAAAAACATCCTCACATAGCCAATTACAAAAACGGGAAGAGTGTATATTGTAGAAGCGCCACACTGTTTGGATGTATACTTCATTTAGGGCACATTGGGAGGAAACTTTGTATAAGATCACTAACGTTAACGTGGTTCAACCCACAAGAGCAAAATTAAGACCTGCTCCAAACAGTAGCAGCCTGGCAAAAAAAGGACAAATGACGTTGAAGGTGAGTTAAGGGAAAAGTCTGATAAGACTCACAATATGAACTCTCTCTACCCCTGCTTTCTCACCGCCGTCTCCTGCGCACGCTCCCCAGCTACCCCGCAGCAGCGTCTGTCATCACCATGGTTACGGCTTCAGCCCAGACCCCAGCAGAAACTCCGCTGGGAAATGTAGCTTCTGTGAACGCTACCATGTTACTGAACCCCTGTAACTAAACCCCTGGTCAGAGCCCGACTCTACCCACTGGCAATATTTGAAAAATGCAGGAAAAGTGGGTAGACCCCAGCGGAGATAGAGGGGCGTGCACCTGAGACCTGCTTGTCAGACTCTCTAAAATGGAGAGTGGAGAATTCAACTGCAGTAGCCACCATTCAACCTGAAGAGGGCAGCACTCAGACGTTTTAAATGTCAAAAAAGTTACTCGAATCAATAAACAGCACTAATAACTAAAAAAAATTGGTTTAGGGTTTAGTTACCCTTTAATCAGTAAAATAGTTTCACTTCTGAAAAGCTACTGATGTAGAAAATAGTAAACTAGTAACGGCGTTGTTTTGAATGCCGCTACTGCCTCTAACCAATAAGCATATAAAAATAAACTTACTTTGATGTGCTGCAACAGATCCTCAGCTCTTCCATGTCCCAGAAATTGTGTCATGAGTCCAATTTTTTGAACCAGCGCAGAGGTAATGCACTTTTGTGGCTGTTATAAGGGAAATGTGGAGTGGAGTGCTTTTCACTTTCTGGGGACTCTGAAGGCACATCACAGGACCGTGCACCAGTCTGGCTAACGCTAAGCTACGTAAGTCGTTAGCCGGTACTTTTCCCCTCCTCCTAACCCCTAACCCTAACAAAATAATCAAATCTCTCTGGATTGTCTGGGAGATTCTTCCATACATCAGCATGTTTAACTTGTTTTCCATCATCAGTCAGGATGAGAGCAGGATGTGCTGTATCAGGATCGAGGGTCACATCCACTGCATACTGCTGGACCCTCTTGGGCTGGGCGTCAACAGCTTCTTCATCTGTTCACTGAGCGTCTCCTCCAGCTGATTCACAGCTCTCCTCACAGTCCCCTCATATGAAGGTGGACGGACGCTGACTTCTGTCCAGTCCTTGGTGGGTGGAGCAGCGTTCAGGGACGGGAGGCTTTGGAGGAGGTGGAGGTGGTCTTCAGAGCGTGAGAGCTGCTCCACCTCAGAGCTTCTCTTCTTCAGCTCAGAGATTTCCTGTTCCAGCTCTTTGATGAAGCCTTCAGCCTGTTTCTCTGTCTCTCTCTGCTTCTCTTTGATCGTGTCGATGAGCTCGGCCTGGCTTCTCTCAACAGACTCCTTCAGAGCGCTGAAGACCTGAACACCACCTGCTATCTCTCTGTCTGCATCTTCCTTACTGAGCTCCACTGAGCGTTTGATCTCCTCAATCTTCAGTCGTCTCTTCTGGATCATCTGCTGAGTTTCAGCCTCTGTCTTCCCCAGCTCGGCCTTCTTTCCTTCATATTCTTCTTTCAGAGGAACAACTTCATGTGTCTTGTGGTCTGAAACAGAGCAGAGCATGCAGACACACATCTGGTCGGTCTTACAGAACAGCTCCAGCAGTTTATCGTGCTTCGTACACATCCTGCCTTCCAGGTTCTCCACAGGGTCGATCAGCTGATGTCTTTTCAGGCCTGCCATTGTCAGATGAGGCTCCAGGTGAGTCTCACAGTAGGAACCCAGACACACCAGGCAGGACTTCAGGGCCTTCAGTTTGGTTCCAGTGCAGACGTCACAGGGAACTTCTCCTGGTTTGGCAGCTTGTTGCTCTGAGCTGCTGCTGCTGGCTTTCTGTTGAGCTGACTGTCTGAACTGAGCAGCCATCTCAGAGATGAAAGTGTTGACCTGCAGCTCAGGTTTTGAGTTGAAAACCTCTTCACAGTTGGGACACTGACACAGGACACTAATATTCCAGTGTTCAGTGATGCAGGTTTTACAGAAGCTGTGTCCACATGGTGTGGTGACTGGATCAGTGAACACATCCAGACAGATGGAGCACAGAAACTGTTCTTCAGTCAGCAGACAGCTGGCAGCAGAAATATCCACACTCTGAGGACAACAAGTGAGAAAAAAACAAATCTGAAAGGTTAAAATCAAGGGGAACAGGACTTTTTTTGAAGATACCTGAAGTGTCTTAAACTCTGACCAAAGAGTAACTGTGTCCTTTGTGGCAACTCATTCTGTCGGTTACATGTGATGTGAAAAGGTGGAAAAAGTGAAGTTTAACATTGAACGGATGTTGGGATTGTTGTACCTTAAAGAGAGACTATAAAGGGAGTGTTGTAGCCAACTGAGCCATAGATACAGGATGTTCTTGCATGTGTTGGATCGACCTCTGTTGGCTTGTTGTTTGACTGTTAGAGTATGCTATAGACTCCATCACAAGAAAACCACAAGGTGCCCTTAACAAGTCTACTAAATTCACCATTTCCCAAAAGAACATCACTAAACAGGTCGAACTCGAAAGGCAACAAAACCTCACCTGCAGAGCAGGAAGAGTTGGAGCAGTACTGGAAAAACACGACTGATTCTAACTAAAAGAAAAGTTAAGCTGACTTAACAAACAAAGGAGAGTCTCTGACAAACAAGTACAGCTGATAATATTTACGGTGTTTCAACAACATTAACACATTTCTATGACATCATATCCTTTATCTGGTAAAACAGATGTAAAACAGTCCAATTCTGGTTTGAACTGAACTTTGAGCAAATACTGAGTCAGTGCATTTTGGCTTTGTAGGGCCGTGTACTCTCCAGGGTTTGGCAGAGATTCTGCTGTTTTGTTGAGAAAAGTTGAATGTTTCTTTAGAGACAAACTGAGAGACTTGTCTCGACCGCAGCTCTGCTGACACTCAGACTAACTTTGACTTGAGGAAATGTGACGTTGCAGCTCTCCTCTGTCACTGTTGCTCCTCCCTATGTCTCTTTTGTTAGATTTACCCTTTGGAAACTTTATCTTCTTTTTTTTAAATAAAACTGGTTTATATTCCTTTGAATCTGATTAATTTTGGTAACAGCACCAAAACTCAGGTATATTATTGGAACTATTATCAAAAATGTTGTCATTGGTCGAGGTGGAACTAGTTTTAACTACTTCATTCACAGAAAGAATCACCAGCATCTATTGATAAAAGAGACGCTTTAATAAAACACAGACTGCAGTTTGTACATGATGACAGGTGTGTTTGTATTAAAGTGTCAAATGTGCTGCTAAGGACACGACGACCTCAGGTGACCTTTACACGTCTGTCAGCTCTTTTAGTTGTGTGGAGGGAAAAAGAGAAATTGGTAACTATTTTTTCTAAAAGGTCAAATAAAAGTAAACTTATTTCTCTAGTCAGATTATTTACTTTCAGTAAACCAACAGCAGTGTTTGAAAATGTGCTCTGTTGCACCTGTGACCACACCCAACAGTGATGTCACAGGGTCCTGGAGTACACCTGTACATCACTGCAGCAAGGTGAGAGGTTAAACCACTGAAGGTCGGCAAAAACAAGATATTCAGGTTAACTTACTCTAAACTTCTTCTTTGTTGGATATTTGTTGTACTTTCCAGCTGAGTTATAGAGATCCAGGAAACGCGACTCCAGTAAAACAGCATCCAACAAATTCTGACTAGCGAGCCTCCTACAGCTTCATTAACAAACTTACATTTTACATGAATCATTTCAAACGATCGTCCCAGAGTCTGAAAGGAAACACATAAATCAGCCTCCTGGATTAGAGACTGTAGCGCACTGCACAGGGATCTAGCTTTTGTCTGAGTCATGTTTCCCAAATCCCAAAATAATTTTCCCAAATAATTAAACTTGCAGCTCGTGCGATTTGAAAACTGTAATCTTTAAAACTGTGATTTTGATATAAAGAATATTTATTGTTCATCCCTCTGAATGTTTCCTGACTTTACAAGATGTTATTAAATATTAAACCTGACAAACCTCTGAAGCAGCGTTCAAAGACTCACGGGACACTAAAGTCTGAAGCTCGTCAGATTGAGCAGCTGGTCAGTCGGACCGTCCTGCTGTTAACAGACTGCAGGAACACAGATTCCCAGCAGATGCGTGTTCACACTCTGCACACAGTCAGTGACGTCGCAACCTGCTGGACAATGCGGCGACACGAACGTGGCATTAAAAAGAAAGTTTCCCTACGGACACTGTTATTGATAAGTCAAATATTCCAGCAGCCTGCTACAGAAACCTTGAGATGGAAGCGGTGTCGGAGTTATTCATACTGTGCACGTGTGTGATTTTATTATTGATGTCTCTGCAGGTCCTAAGTCTAAAATGACTTCAATTAAAGGCCTTAAATCAGATAAAATCCATGAAAATCTTTTCTTGGTGTTAAACTGGAAAGAAATCTTTTATTTTTCTTCTTGTGACAAAGGTTTTAAATTCTAAACGTCTTTAAAAAGACTTTTCAATATAAGTTTGTACTTTTTTATCCGCTGATTTCTGTCTTACAATCAAGCGAGTCTTACATTTATTATAATTTAAGTGTTAATGTTGCCTTTAAATGCTTCAATTTGATCTGGAACCAGTCAAATGAGCGTGTACCTTTTATTTTATTCTTTTTTACCGTTTTAAATAACCTACATTCTGCAACGTAGGTGGAGGTTTGCAATCTGTATTTTAACCCCAAAGACCAAGTTTCAGGGACTAAAGACACAATAACCGAATTTCACATAGCAGGACACGTTGCATTTTATCTCTTCTGTTAGGAGACTTTTCAGAGAGGAACACTGTGCACTGTAACAGCACCTCTCTTATGTGTTTCTAATAGTTTTTGGCAGATAAACATAGTACTTGTTAATTTGAGTTTAATTGGTTTTATCCTTCAGGGGAGCCGATGATTAAAAATAATTAAAACAGAGACGAGCCTTTCACTCTGCTGCAGAGACGGATCAGAAAACTGTAGATTTTTCTTTCGAATCAGCAGAAATCCTTCAGAGAAAAATGAAATATTAATTCCCATTAGTCAGTGGATGTAGCAGCTTCCTGTTTAGTCATTATCACACAAAATGTACACAATCATCTACACATCTTTTTACAGCATCAAGGTGTTTGTATAAAAGAAATCCAAACTCCGTAGAGCTCAAACTGACAGTCGCTCTGGTGTTGTAGGCATGAACACTAAACCCGGCGAAACATTTGGCTGCAGAAAACTTCTTCAGACAGTCACTTCGTCAGTCAGGGAGCAGAAATAAATAAAAATAAAAATCAGCCTGTTGTAAATGTGCACCATGTACACTCGCTTAAGGAATATTAAAAACAGTCTGTTTATCTCCTGTTTAAGGCGATTTGGAGTCTTCCTGTCCGAACGGTGAAAAAACAAACTGATCGCAGCCTCAGTGGAATCAAAGTAAATTCTACATTTGAGTGCAGATGGTGCAGAGCCTGGCGGCAGAAACATTCTCTCAAAGTGGTGATTAATAAACTTGAATTACTTAATTAAACCAATTTAAGAGCAGGAATTATCATTTCATTTGCCCTCTTCTTTCTCTTTTGTACATCTTTTTTTAGAACAGACAAAACCCAAATGTCTCGGTCCAAAATTAAAATCAAATCTGAGAGTGTTGAGGGGACAAACTGGATGAAACTGAGACCTTGCTGCTGGTCATCTATATTATAAAAATCCCCCCTCACACCTCCCAGGCTCTGTGAAACTGTGAGTCAGCGTTAAGTTGTTTTTTTGCAGCTGGATATAAAGCTTGTTTCTCTTCAGAGTTTTCGGACTCTACACGGCCTGCTGTTTGTCCTGAGCCGGGCTCGTGTCCTCGGCCTCCTCTCCTCTCTCCTGGTTCCAGTCTCGGAGGCCCTGAGGCAGACTCGTGTCCTCCTCGAAGCTCCCCGTCCCCTCCACAAAGTCCTCGTACGTCGACTTCTCGTCGAACGGCCGTGGGCCCAGCAGCTCCAACATGTCCGCCTTGTCCAGGACCTCCTTCTCCAGGAGACGCTTCCCCACCTGAAGAAGAAGTCAGGGATGAATACTTTACTGCTACTTCATCAGCAAAAGGGAGAGAAGGCGGAAATTTTATTTAACGTTTTTTTTTTAATCATTTCTCAGTCTTGGTAGAAAAGTCTTTTTATTACATGAATCTCTTAAGTTAAAAAGACAACGGTCATTGCTAAAAACTAAAATTAAATCCTTTAAAAATCAGCTGATATTACTGAATGTACATTTACATTCAGCTGACGCTTTTAACCAAAGCGACTTACAACTGCTATACATGTCAGAGGTCGCACGCCTCTGGAGCAACGAAGGGTTAAGTGTCTTGCTCAGGGACACAATGGTGGATGTCTCACAGTGGGAATCGAACCCGGGTCTCCCACACCAAAGGCAAGCATCTTATCTATGCTGCAACTAAATATCAAAAGAACAATCCTTCTCAAACCTCCGAAGCAACAAAATAGTCAGCACACTCAAATATAAGTACTTCAAAGTGTTAAAACTGATTAGAAGACGTTTATGAAACACAAGTTTTGTGTTTCTCCACCTTCCACAACATTTCACAAATCGTTCCATCGTCTCTTCTTCTCTGGAACTTTTCTTCTCCTTTGAGTAACAAGATGGTAAAAAACTGAACCAAACTTACGCAGAGGTCCAGGTAACACCCATGACGTATCTCACCATCTCCACCAGCTCCTTCTTGTCCTCAATGAGCTGCATGGTTCTCTGGTACGCTCGCTCCACCAGCTCTCGGACCTCCTCGTCAATCAGCTCGGCCGTGGCCTCGCTGTACGGCTTCTCCATGACCATCTCACCCTGCCGGGGCAGGTCGAACGACACCTGCCCCACCTTGTCACTCATCCCAAACTGCACCACCTGGAGGGGGGTGCAGGAAGGAGGCACCGGTGTCACAGCAGGAAAAACACTCTACTGCTAAATCCAGGATCAAAGCAGGTGTGTGTGTTGTGTACCTGAGCGTAGGCGGACTGTGTGACCTTCTTCAGGTCGTCCTGAGCTCCGGTGGTGATCTTGCCGAAGAAGACCTGCTCGGCCACGCGGCCTCCCAGCATCATGCACATCCTGTCGAACAGCTGCTCCCTGGTGTACAGGTACTGCTCTCTGGGCAGGTACTGGGCGTAACCCAGACCCTTCCCCCGCGGGATGATCGACACCTGGACACACAGCAGAGACATGTCACCACTCTGCTCTGCAGTGGGTACATTAGATCACTTTATCTGGGAAGGTGATTAATAGAACTGCATCTTGGTCAAAAGAGCAACAACAAAAGCAACCAAGCTGATAAAAAAAACACCTTTCAATCAATTCACAACTTTCCTGTTCAGTTTTACTTCTGATTAAATTGCACATTTTCAGAATTGGCTGTTCCGCTCACTGTCTTTAAGTTATAATAATGTTTCCCAGGAGAAACCTGCTACGTCCTCACTCTAGATCCTAGAACAGAAAACTCTCTGTTTTTGAAAAAAAGAAATTAAAGACCTTTCTTTTTCATCTTGCTCTTAATTCCAGGTAGTCCACCTTTGTCAGCGTCTTTGAAATTTCCTGTTGCGTCCATTGTTTTTAACATTTTATTTTGTTTATTGTTGTCCATTTTCATTTTCAATCCTGAAGTTGTAAAGTTATTGCATGTACAGTGCTATACAAATAAAACTTTCTTGTTTTTTCTTTAAAGCATTTTCAATTATTTGTAATTTATTTTTTTATCACTTATTAATTTTCTATTTATACTTTTATTAATTCATTTTAATAATTGTATTTTGAGTGTTTTTATGAACATCTTTTTTTATTGGGATAATATTTAATACAGACTAATTTAAGTTTTATTCTGACTCACATCAAGTTTAAAAAATTTTCAGAGATGTACCAAACAGAGTATAAACGTGTGCATCAGCAGTAACAGAAAAAAAAAAAAAAACCTTCAGCAGTGGGTCTGCGTGCTGCAGGAACCAGCCCACGATGGCGTGACCGGCCTCGTGATACGCTACGGTCTTTTTCTCTGTGGGCTGCAGGACCTGAGTCTTCTTCTCCAGACCTGAAAACAAACACACAGACAGACAGTATCAGTTATGTTATTATTCTACATCATGAAAGGTTTTAAAATAGGGAACATAATCATGACGCAGAGTGAGAACAACAAAAACAGGGAATGAATAAAAACACCGACCTCCGATGACCCGGTCGATGGCCTGTTCGAAGTGTTTGCCGTTGACGGACGGGTTCAGGTGTCTGGCTGCGATCAGAGCTGCCTCGTTGCAGACGTTAGCGATGTCGGCTCCTGATTCATTCACAGCGGAAAATACAGCCGTCAAACATCTGAAAATTCTGACACTGAACACATTAGTTATACTTATTAATATCAACATTGTTTTTCTGCAAGCAGCTCTAAAATGCTGGTTTGAGCCATAAGAAAAAAAACTTTAGATTTTTAAGGGTTTCCAACTATTTCTAAAAAAGGTATTTATTTTACTTTTCTCTGGTGTTGCGTGGAGCAAGAAACTGACTGACTACACTATCATATTTTAAATTCCCCTACGTGTCTCTAACAGTCTTAACGAAAGCACTACATTGTGATGTAGCTGTCACATACCTGTGAATCCCGGGGTGGCGGCGGCCATCTTCCTGGCGAGAATGTCTTTGTCCAAGCTGGGGTCAATTTTGATTGGTCGCAGGTGGACCTTAAAGATGGACGCCCTGCCCTTGATGTCTGGGGGACCTGAGTGGAGACGAGAGAATCAGTTACGTGATGTGGGAGGAAGCAGGCTGATGGAGAGGATCCATAAATCTTTGGATCTTTGTTGAATCGTTGTTCTACAACTCTGCGTCTGCTGAGATTAAACAACTGTTGATATACAGACTAAACCAAGCCTGTGCACATGTAGAATAACAGAATATGAATATAGTTAAAATTGTGTTATATATAATGTATCTATGAAGCGGATAGCTTTGCGTGCTCAGTTGAGATCTTGTCAGTCTGGAAGAGGAAAAGCTGATTTATTCAATGTGTCGTCTCTGTGGTGCAGAACACACGTTAAATTTTGTTTTCTACGGTCTTTTACTGGGAACGTTGCATTACTTTGTTTAGTAAAACAGAACCCATTCTTCACTCTGCTCCCATCAGGGCCTGGAAACAGGCTCGCTATAGCAGGAGTTTTACCCCCTCTGCCATGGCACTACTCAACAAACCTACTCGCTAAGTAAGAAAGTATCTTTGATTTGTGTATAAATGTGCCGTTTGATATGTTGTTAGGCGAGTTCATCTTGTTTAAATGTGACGCTATGTATGGAGAAATGGTGGAAACAAATTTCCTGAAAAAGACAATAAAGAATCTAAACTAATTTAATAAAAAAAATTCTCTGATTCATTGTTTTGTTCTCAGTAACGCCGCTCACTCGCTTTATTCACTCTCTGCATGGGGCCAACTTTGAATCGTACGTTTACAAACTGCAACCAACCAATTCTCTAACTCAAGTCTAACTCATTTAATCCAATGACCTACTTTATTCAAATTGAGGATTTTTAGGGTGATGACGAGTGAAAACCTCACGAGACGCTTCAAATGTAAAAAAAAAAACAACAACCAAAAAAAAGACATTCGGTACAGCCCTAATGAATCTTTATCAGGATACATTTTACTCGTGCAGAGGTTATTTTCTTTCTCGACTGATGTAGAGCTGAAACAACAAAATTATTTGGCTATTTTGATAACCTTAAGGTCATTTTTCACAGTAAAAGTACAAAACATCTGATGCTTCCAGCCTCTCAGTTAGAAGGATTGCTGCTTTTCTTTGCTCTACAGTAGACAGAATATCACATGTCAGCGGGGGCTCCAGGAAATAGCTCGCTCGCTCTCTCTCTCATATATATATATATATATCACTGCTCAGTGTTGAACTCTACCTATGTAGATCTGCCTGTCAAAGCGACCCGGTCTCATCAGGGCAGGATCCAGGATGTCGGGTCTGTTGGTTCCAGCCAGGACCACCACATTAGTAGCCGTGTTAAAACCTGCAAAACAAACAAAAGACGGGCGGTTAAGACCTAAAACCTCACAAACCTGAAGAATCACACATTTAGTTCATGTCCAGCCTACCGTCCATCTCCACCAGCAGCTGGTTCAGAGTGTTCTCCTGTTCACTCTGACCTCCAAAGTTCCCTCCTCCCCTCTTCCTCCCCACCGCATCGATCTCATCGATGAAGAGGATGCAGGGGGCGTTCTTCTTCGCCATGGAGAACATGTCCCTCACCTGCAGAGGAGAAAACTCAATGTAGGAAAATGTCTCCTGAACTATCCACCAAAAGGTTATCTCAGAGAGTTTTTCACGAGGCAGGGAGGACGTTCCCCACCCTCCTCTGGTCCCACAGATATCTGATCTGGTTTCCTTCACTCACCCTGGCAGGACCGACGCCCACAAACATCTCCAGGAACTCGGAGCCATTTACAGTGATGAAAGGGACGTTGGCCTCTCCGGCTGTGGCTTTAGCCAGCAGAGTCTTCCCCGTCCCAGGAGGTCCGGACAGCATAGCACCCTGGGATACCACATGACAAGACATTTAACTCATCAATAAACTGTAGACAGTGAGCCTGATTTAAAAATGATCGTCAGTGATGTAAAGGCAAACTGATGGGGCATTTTGGGGGTTTATACAATCTCAACTTTTGAGATTTAAAATAAAATAAGGAGTGAATGAGTTAACAATCCCAAACTCTTCCTGGCTGCTTAAAATATAACTAAATTAAAAATACACGTTTTTAGATTCAGATATGTAAAAAGTTGACTCATCGACTGAGTTACTGGTGGAAGTTGCGGCAATGACATCCCATGTGCCAGACTCGGAAACTTTTGTTAGTTTAAACCTAAAATGCTTACCACACTCTGAAAAAACAAAAAAACAAATCACACATCATTCTGCTGCTTTTGGGTGTGTTGTCGATTATTTTGGTGACGTTTGATCCAAAACTGAGCAAAAACAAAAATGTTGTGCAAACTGTACAAGTTACAGCACGATACAGAATATCACTGCAGACTCACCATTGAACGGATGTAAAAACCCTTTGAAACACTTGATATCGGCCATCTAGAGAATGTCTGTGTTGATTTTGGTAGCGTTTGAACAAAGACTTGTGGAGATATGGATGTTAAATGATTTAGCACACTCTGACTTCACTGTTTTAGACTGAATATACAATCATCTACAGCAGCTTCAAGGTGAATATTTAGTAAAATCCCTGCTAGTGTAGTGCCCTGTTAGTCTGTGCTTGTATTTTTTACCTTGGGGATCTTGGCTCCGAGGTCCAGGTACTGTTGTGGGTTCTTCAGGAAGTTGACGAACTCCAGGATCTCCAGCTTGGCCTCCTCACAGCCGGCCACGTCCTTGAACTTCACTTCAATGTTGTCCTTCATCATCTTCGCCGTAGACTCGCTCATACTGAAGGGCCCGCCCCTCCCGCCACCGGGGCCTCCTCCCATTGGTCCTCGCCGCAGGGTAAAGAGCAGGAAGCCAATCAGCAGCATGGTCGGTACCATGCTGATCAGAAAAGAGCTGGGACAAGAGAGGGGGGCCGTTATCATCTGGGACGGAGGAAACGCCCTGCTGGCGTTCTCCGACTGTCAAAAAGTAGAAATATTCCTCTTTTTTTGGTTTCACTGGCAACATTAATATTTGTGTTAAACCCACCCGTCGCTCTCGGTGCTGTAGACGACAGCTGGTCGGTGTGACGCCTCCAAGCCGAGCTCCATGTGCGCCGCCTCCAGGTTCCTCTCAAACGTGTCGACGCTGCCGATGTTGAACCAAACGTAGCTCTGCAGTTCGCATAAAATTTCATGATGTGACTTTGAGCCAGTCGAAAACCTTCATGCTATTTTTATTGCTTTCCTTTGATTGGAGTAATTGCCGTTTTTGTGGTAATTATTTACAGACCAAAATAAATTCCAATTTCAATACAGACAAATATCCAGAAGGTTACATTCATTTCAGCTGACAATTCAAATACATGAAGAGCAGACAATAGAATTTAGTTTGGCAAGATGAGTATTTGTTGACCTTGATTTCATACAAGATGTTTTTCTGGTCCCATTTTCACAGCTTGATTTTAACGTTACACACAGGATGTTTGGAAAAATGCAGCAAACATTATTACAAATATACTAAATTTCATTACAAGTTAGCAGAAAATTCATTTCTGTGTCGTGTTTCAGTTTCGTCTCACCGCATCAGCGTCGGCTCCCGGCGCCAGGATGACTCTGACATACTGTTTGTTGACGACCTCTAAACGTTCCACCTACGCAGTAAAAAAAAAAAAGAAGAGAGAAATGTTTTTTTAAACACATTTTTATTTTGTTTTAAATTAAAAACAATGTATTTGTGCCTGAAGCTGAAGATTTTAAGTAAATGCAGGACCAAAAGCAGCAGGGCTCCAGCCTCCTGTTTTACAAGGTGTTCAGGTCTACAGCGGATGATGCATCTTTAAACTCAGCCACATTCATTTCACTTCATCTCTATGGATGTTCAGAACTGATTTTCAGCCGATGCCAGTTTGCGAGTGCTCCTCACCATTCCTCTGCCCACGTAGCGGTGGACGAAGTCCTTCCAGCTGATCTCTTTGCCGTTGTCTCTGAAGTAGAAGTAGAGCAGAGCCGAACTGAGTCCGGCCACGGTGACCGCCAAGTAACGGAAATCCTTCTCATCCCAGGGGAAGTCACCCTGAGGGGCAGCAGACACACAGCCGAGCGTTACGTCTGAACGGGCTGACCAACAGGTGATGAGGAACACAGGACATTCACCGGACCGAGCTCTGCAAGCACTGCTAGCATTTTTGCTTAAAAGATTACTTTTACAACTAATCAATTTGGATTTATTGACTAATTGTTGCAGCTTTAATAATATTTCTTCTGATATCCAGCTGCTAGATCGCATTTTCAGAGCCACCTACTGCTGTTATGAAAAAGGTTTCACTTTACATATTTCTCTTTTCTCTGACTGGATGAATTTAAAATAAAGCCAACAAACATTTTTTCCCACAAGCTGCCTTGAGATAATATTTGACATAATTTCTATTCAATACTTTTTTTCAGGTCAAAATAAGTCCAACAATTTTTTTTGTCAATTTCCCCCCAGGACTGACCATAAAGAGACTGGCTGTGTAAAGTTAAAACAGCAACTCTAAAGAAGCCCAACTTCTATTTTTAGTGTTTCCTTCTCCTCCACAAAAATCTTTAATCATCATATGATAAAATACCTGTGCAGGCATTAGAATCCATGCTGACATTTACATTTCTTCACTTTACCTTTTGCATTCGGCTCCACCAGTCTTTTCCTCCGCCACTTCCTCCTCTCTTCCCTCCACCTGGTCTACCTGCTCCTCCTCCTTTTCCATCTGAAACTCAGACACGATCACACATCTGTCAGACAAACCAGCGTTTCCTCTCTGGTTTCCAACCCAGCTCTGCTTTCAGTGAAATTATAACTTATCAGGAAAATGTTTCTGCAACTGATTTTGCGGTTTCATGACTGAATATAAATCCTGCTTTTCTTGCCTGATAAAAATCTCTTAGGTCAAAACGTTGCATCAATAAAAACCTTTGAGGGTTCACAAATTCTCTTTGTTTGCTGCTTTTTTTGAACTGCACCTGAATCCACCTTTTGTTCTTCAGACACACAGCGGCTCTCACCTTTGGGTTCAGTGGAGTACAGTCGTCGCTGAGCCGCCTGGAACCTGCGACAGGACAGGAAGTCAGCTGGAGTCCGACCGACGTTCTGGAAAAGACCACAGAGACACTGTTAGCATGCTGAATACACACCACAAACACCGACCTGAGAGGGTCTGCTGAACAGCTCATGACTCTGGTTTATATGACCAACACCTAGAACAGGTAAACAACTGCACGCTGAAGGTCACACTTATTTAAAACACCTGACCAGTTAATTCTGAACTGCATTAGACTCTATCAGCAGTGGAAATAATTAAGATGTGGGGGACATGGTCAAAAGTAGCTCAGAATGATCTTGATATGTGGACAATCTCGTTCACACTCTTTTGGTCTGGGTCCGTTTTTCCCTGTTTAAATCTTAATGCTACAGCATGTTTTTAGAACAAGTTAACCTCATCCCCATCAAGCACCTTTGGGATGAACGATAAAACAATAAAAGACACATCATCACCTGGGTAACATGGGGAAATATTGACGCACTAACGCTTCACAAAATGATGAGCAGTTACTGAGGAACGATTCAGGAACGACCTGATCTAAGTACTTAGTGAATAACTCTGAATTGAGGACTATACTGTGAATAATGATGATTTACTCGAGGACTGAGAGGCATTACTATAGTAATTAAATAAATTACTTAATACATGCTGTGACTCTGAATCAGCCACTGAGCGGAATAAAACTATTAACGACTAACAACCTGATTACTTAGTTACTTCTCATAATAATTTAGTAATATGGGATTACTTAGATACTCCATCGACACATCTGCCTGTATTCACATGTACCCCATCTCTCGCTTCACACTTGTTCTCTCTCTCTCTCACCTGTGTATCACACTTCTTGATGGTTTTTAAAAGTGCCCGGTTTTAGGTGGAGCTGCAGCCCCCTCGCCTGTAACATCAAGTCCCCTGCTAACATTACTGTGCAACTTCCTGTCCCCACACAGAACAAGTCAATATGATGTAATCGATGTAATTGGCTTGATCGGATTAATGCCGAATTGAAAAATAGATTAGAATCAGGCAGATTGGGTCTTAAATTGAGTTTCATTGCTAATGATATCTCGTTTTTAAACAGACGCGCCTTAAAGTGAATGGTTTTGCAACGGGATTCGGCACGCAGTCGCTAGCGAGATATACGTTCCTCTAGACAAAGAATGGTTAGTTTAAATCTAGGTTTCCAACCCACGTGGAGAACAAATATGGGTCATTAAACCCCCTGATAAACGTGTACACTTCTTGTACAACAGTTATCCGGAAAACCTCCACCTTCTCTTACCGGGGCAGCGGAGCTTCGGTATCGGGCTGTGAAAAGCCGTCCTACCGTCACCGCGGAGAGCCGCGCTCGGGCTCCGGCAGCCCGGTAGAGAGGCAGGGTGGCCGCCGAGAGAAGCCTCAGCACCTGAGACATCCTTCCCGTACCGCTTGCCCAGTCTTTCAGTCCAAAAACACAACGTTTTCCCTTCAATTTCCTCCCCTGAACTTCATCGTGTCGCTTTTACAAATGTTATTGAGCTGCGGCGTGAAATGTCAACGGCAGGGTGATGTAAAGGTCCGAAAGGCTTTCTCTTACAGAACCTGCCGGAAATTATTGTAAAAGAAAAGATATCATATTTATTCTAAATGTCCCCTAGATCTGATCGGGACTCTTTATTATAAAACAAAATACATTACTAATTTAGTGCAGGTAGTCGTATGTAATTCATTTTAAGATTGCTTTATTGCATTCCGGCATGTAAAGAGCCAACACTGGGTCCTCATAGCACATCAGCTCTGTGATTGGCTGAGACAGAAAGGCACTCAGTTATTCAACTGCTCGTGTTACCAAAACACGCGGTGACATTTCTTATATAACGTGTCAACATCTTAGTGTCAAAGACATCATTAAAAGTCATGTTTATGAGCTGTATACTTTCCGTTGCTGAAGAGGCCTACTCTTTATACTGATATACAGTCTGAATGAGAAGTGAATAAATAAGATGTTTGCATGCTTATCCTAAATTAAGAGTTTCCCCCCAAAATAATGCGGTTTGCAGTGGAAGTAAAATGAAACATCAAATAACAAGATATAAATGTTAAATATGCATTTAATAAGTAACTTAAAGGGATAAAACCGACCTTTAATGTTTCTATGCACCGCTGCTGTTACATTAATTACAGTATGTTGATTAAAATGTCAGCATCACACCAATCGCAATAAAATATTTAAAACTCAGCACAGGTAACATTGAAACTGGACAAAACACAAACAAGCACATGAACTGGAGAAGTCCAAGTTGTAGAAAACAGAGACCCTCTCCATCCCTGGTTACACTGCGTTGAAGCTGCAGCCGGTCGTCCTCTGAGCGCTCAGCTTCCTCTGTAGGTGCTGTAGGAGAACCGACTCATCAGCAGAGGGAGGTGGAACCTCTGCTCCGGGTCACTGATGGTAAACACAACCTGGAAACACAAACACACACGGAAACAAGTCAGCAACACAAATACAAACTGATAAGTTTATTACAAATCAAACTATTGCGTTGATAAATAATTAGGTTGCTGCAGACTCTCAGCTTTCCATGGAGTTATTTATCATGATGTTGTGATGATACCTACTGACATATTATTTTATGATACACATTACTGTTGTCAAAACTGACGCAAGATTTCTAACTAAAACGTGCTCAAGCATCAATCCTGAATCTGCGTTGTGTGACTTGTGGTCACTGGTCACATTGAAAGTGTTTTCATAAGCAGCTGCTGAGCCAGCAGGACACTTCAACAGGATGAAGCTTCTGACGTCTGCTGAAAACTACAACGCCCATCTGTTTTAAGAAATCCAGTGTCTTTCAATTTCTAAGACGCTTATAAAGATTTCCATCTCCGTCTATTCATTTTTTAAAACCTAAACAAACCAGCCTGGTTAAACCAGGAATGATTTTTTAAGTAACATGCAACTGACACTTATTCATTATCTGGTGACTATTAGTTGTATAATTGCCAGTGGCAGCATTAAAGGTGCAGAATGACGTCCTAATTAATCATTAACAAACATTTGAGTACTAAAAAAAGAGTTGTTGTTCTTAAACTGCAGTAAGATGCAAGAATTCTAAGATGATCCTTTTAAGGGTTAGGACTACAAGTAAAGCTTTAAAAGTGTTGTTAGACTGCAAACCCATTACAAACATGTTGTGCATGCACAGTAAGTGATATCCTGATCCAGGATATAGATGATACAGCATCCTAAACACTGAAGCTCACCTCGACATATGGGTAAAAGGAGGTCTGACCCAGATTCTCCCAGTATGAACCCGTCTCAAAGCGCAGCTTGTACATGCCGGGGACGAAAGCTCCTCGGGTGATGAGTCCTGGGCATCGGCCATCTTCATTTGTTGTCCTAAAAATTTGTTGTAAAGGTTCAACTATTAAAGGATGATTTCAATATTTGTAAACACATTTGTTTGCATATTTTGATGTGGAAATGACTTGTAGGTATAAAAGGTTCAATATCATGGAGAGGATCCCTACAAGGGACTCCTGGTGACACCCTTTGTTTTTAACAGGAAACTGAAGTCTCGCTCAAGGACAATTCTCAGTCTGAAATCTCGTACGAGGCGAGTTGTTGCAGGAAGGTGGAAACGAGGGAGGAGAGTTTTTTGTGTACACAGAGTAGCTGCAAGCAACACCTTAATTCTAAACATTTCTCCAACAAAGTCCATTTCAACCCCAAAATATGTGAAAATATGTCCCAGGTTTAAAATACCGAAATGACCTTTTAACTTCAAACCCTCAGAGAAAAGCTCTCTGCTGCCTGCCTGCAGTGTTTTCATCTTCTTGGTCTTCTCTCACAAAGAATCCGTTGAGGCTGGTCACACATTTTTTATAATACAATTCAATATCTTCTCCTTGGGTTTTGTCACAGTTGTCCCTGTGGTGGCTAGAATAATTAATATGACTTCAACCTTGACACAATCATCCTCATCATGGCTACCTGTGGTCCTTTTTGTGCCCCTGACCTGTGGACCTTTAATCAGAAAGCATCTAGCAGGACATATGCTTTCATTTGGAAGCTAACTTGATTTGTAGTTTTGTGCAAATGGAAATCAAACATCGTTGAGCATTCGTAGGTTTAAATGTCAGGTTCTGATGTTAACCGTTACCTATGCAAACGTTTCAGCAGCAAAGTGATGCGTTTTGTCCGCAGGTTCAAACCCTACCCGACGCTCAGCATGTTCCAGATCATCAGCTTGGAGTCGAGTCGGTGCAGGCTGAGGGCCATCCTGGCTGCCGGGACGCCGTCTCCAGTGTTCAGCACGTGAGTGGTCAGAGGGCAGCACTCCATGATCTGCTGGACAGGTGTGGACAGGTCAGCTTTACCTGCAGGACCTTCAGTTACATTTACAGTCTTAACTGGCTTCATTATAAAACAGTAGGAACAATTAAATAAAAACCACGATGAATCTCACTCACCATGGCAACTGTGAAACAAGTGACAGCAACTCAGTAATAACTTTGATTACTGTATATTCTCTTAACTTTTTAATCTAAAGCATTATTAATTAATGATCCTTAAAGTCCCCTTGTTTAAAAAAAAAAAGTAATTCTCTACAACATTAAACATTCATGAAAGGCAGAGTTTCACAGCAAAAAGATCTCAGATAACCTTCCTCATCAGGACTGTGTGGGTGTGGTTTCATAAAATCTGCATGGTCATCACATTTTGATTCAGACTTTCCTAAATCCTGATTGGTGCACAGAAGTATGCGACATCACTTGAGTCCTGCTCACGTTAAACCAGTGAGAAGAACTCAGAGAAAAAAGAAACACAGAAATCTCTTTGTTTGGCTGATAATTGTTTGTTTATGTAGGAAACCACTGAAAAGCTGAAAGAGGAAATATGTTTTCAGGTCCTTTGAAGACCTTTAATGGAAACCAACAGAGGAACAAGCTTATGTTAACCGGCATTGTATAAAAATAGGAACAACTCTTTGTGATTAGTGTAGCAGACCTAAAATTTTTAGTTATGCATTGTAATAAATTTATGAGAATTGATACCCAATTATGAATTAAAATTCATAAAATCAAATTTCCTCGTAAAGGGCACCACCGGAGTTGTTATAATCCTAGAGTCTCCGGCCTCTAGGTAGTTTGAATAATTATACAATTATTACTAGTGATCAGTTAGTTAATAATCGCTCAATTATCTTAAATCAGTCAGTCAGTCTCATATCTAAAGGGTCAATTCTCTTGGCAGGAACTATAAATAGGTAACACACACAGCTCTTGGTTATATTACAGTGAATTTATTCTCTAACTAAGGTGATAAAAAGATGGTTGGATACAGGGAACATAAACATTTGCTGAACAATGAGCCTGGAGGTTATAGGTCATAGAAGAGCTAATGAAAGTAAACTAATGCTTTAAGCTTTAAAATGGACATCTGATCACAGAACGTGTGTTAAGTCTTACTGCTTGTCGACAGCCTGCTTTTGGCCTGTTGGCCACTCTAGCTGCCGATCCTGGCTTTTTGCTAGGGATTCTCCAGGGTTCTCCGTGTCTGATTGAAAACGCCTCCTCCTTCTGGCAATTCAGCTGTTTTCAGGTTTCCTTCGTTGTAGCTGGCGAGACCACGTGGCTTGGTCTGACCTCGACGAAAAAGGCTTAAAATGGAACTTGGTCGTTCCTGAATTAGTCCAGTGTAACTTAACGGACTGATAACTTTAACAAACAAAAGAAATAAAGAAAATAAAACAAACTGAAGGCAGATCGATGTCTCGGCACTTCAGGTGTGTAGCTTCAGGCGAACAAAAGGCTTGTTTGTTTCGCTGGCCGAGTCTGGGCGTGTGGCCTGGCGAGGCACGCTACGCGCGTGCCGAAGCATCCAGAGGGCAGAGGGGAAGAGCGAGAAGAGGGAAGAGACTAAGAGTCTGGCGAGCAGGTCGCGTGTCGCTCTTTTGTTGTCTGGGCCGTGGTTCCCCAGGGGGCGTCTCAGGTTTCCCCAGGAACTGCCTTTCTAAACTTAATGTTTAAAGAAAAGAAATCTATTTGCACGTATTATAATCAAATATTTTCCACAATCGAACCTCAATGGTTGAACGGTTGTACTGTTCTAAGCATTTGGTAAATTGTCACATTATTGGTCAGTATTTTTTACACATTTAACGGCATTTCCGACGAGGGCATGTAATACTTATTTCGTCCACTTGGGGGAGCTCAGGTTACATGAGGAAAGCTTGGATTAAATCAAAGATCGTCTCTCCTTAGGAACCGGGGAATTTGTTGATTCATCCTTAAATTCAAGCTGGCGATTAAGAGTATAGTAAAACATTTCTTTGTCATCATTTCTAAAGGAATTTTGTAGGAAAGTATTATGAACAAGCATTGATTACATTAGATGAAGGAGTGTCTTGCTGAAAATAAAAACACTGCACAAGTAACTTCTTTTCAGCACTAATATCAACAACAGATAGCAACAACAGTTAACATAACTGCTCAAATAGAGGCAAACGTATTCAGGCAACTAAAGATTTAATTAACTCAATTAAATGCTTTGAGTCTTTGGAGACTGCAGTCCTTTTACATTGAAAGTTCAGTGTCTGGACCATGTCACACTTGGGTGAGACAGGGGTTTTCCTTTTTGATGTGGTAATAAAACAAAGAATAAGGTCAGTTGCCACGGAAACGTGTGTGGGGGGGGGGGCAGTTTTGATAGGCTGTTCAGGGAGATGCCAATGGCTGGTTCGTGTCCCTTTGTCAGTTTAACAGTCAGGCCCCGCGTTATCAGCTTCGGAATCAAAAAGGTGCCAGTTTTATGGTCGGGACAGCACTTAGAGAAAGCAACTTTGACCCCTCCCCTTCTTCTCTGGGGAGGAGAAAGGAATTTAGGGTAGCTCCAAATTTATTCCATGTAAAATGCACAAATCCACACCGTTGTTCACTACATTAGCAACTCAACTGCCTGAGGCAACTTCACTGAGTGATGCACAAACCTGCTGTTCACTGATGTTTGTTTCTGATTTTCAATTTGCACGAACACACTGTCTGGCCTGCAAATATCACGTTAATCAGATTTAAACAATGTGTTTCTCGGTAAATCTGTGGCACAGAAGAAGCAGTGAGTCACATCATGTTAAGAGGGGGGTGGATTCTAATCCAATACCCGTCTTTTTTGCGTCTGCTAATTGTCTGTTCTGTGTGAGCTGAAGATAAATCTGGTGTGTGTGCTCAGCCCTGGCTCTGTAAATGGGAAACCCCAGTTTACTTTCTAGTCCACAAAGACATGCTGTTGCTGTGATGTTAGCTATAGCAGCAGGAGAGTTCTGAGTATCGCAGTCTGGAGCTGGGTTACCGTCTCATCCTCTCTGCATGTTAGCTTCACAGCCTCAACAGTAGCCAGAGCTCATTCCCTCCTCCCTACCCCCTCTGTAGGGAGCTGTATGTAGAGCACTTTCAGACACTACTCCCATCGTTATTTCGGCGCCGGTATTACGTCATTGCCGTTAGACAATCAGTTTTTTCTATTAGCGCGATGCATGATGGTATGTAGGGCTGGGTTAGTGACCATCGGTGCTATACTACTTTTCAAAATGCAGTGATTGAGTGGACTATACATTTGGACAGCACTACAAAATGGCATACAAAGTGTAGGGTAGTGGGTGATTTCGGACACAGCCACAGTCGGCGAACCCACACCTTAGCTAAAACATACCCAGAATTCCCAGGAAACAGTGAACACTGCATATGAAGAAGGTAAAAGACACACTCCTATTTCACTGTCAGAGTTAAGATGGACAGTTTAAAAGAAATATTGAGATATTGTCTTTTTTATTCCATGGATTCTTTTCCCTTGTCAAAACTTGTCCCACATTACCCACAATGCAATGTGACTGCTGACAGTTCTGTCTGAGATTTGGGTGTGTTATGCTAGTAGTGGCTAATGTAGCCGCTAGCCTGCAGCAGAGATGATCATCAGGCTACAGAGGTCTGGTGAGCTCACTTCTTTCTAACGCCACTTCTGTGTGTGTGTGTGTGTACACACACATACATGTACTACTACTCTAACACCTGGAAACAAGCATTGATAGTTAAAATCTATTATACGCAGGATAAGCGGTTGACGATGGATGGATGGATAAATTAATTAGATTTAAATGAGCTTACATTGTTTCGTTACACATCTTTGAAACATGTCGCAGGAATTTATTCTGTCTCTCTCAAGAATTTAAAAGATCAATGGCGGACCTGCAGATTAAAGCTCTGTGCTTCTTAGTTAAACAAACAAGTCCAGGGACATTTGACCCTTGACCCTCTCTGAGCTTTTCCTCCCAAATCTCATGATCCACAGTAAGAGTTGATGAGCTGTCTTGTGAAGGCGAGTCTGACATTTTGGTACACGACATTTATCAACCTTTGCATATCAACAGACCACAAGTGGGGTCCCAACCCAAATACTGAGAAACTCTTGAGCTAGTCCTTGTGTAGGAAAGCTGTGAGGAGTAATCAACAACATGCACATGTAGATTAAAAAGGACAGGAAAAGTCAAATAAAACATTAGGAGCTTAAAAAGATCTACGAGTAACGTTGAAATATTGATCCTGGCTGAACAAAATATGGATAAAACACGTGTGAAAAGATTTAAATCCCTTCTCTGGATACAGTTACAGAACATTTACACAGTGGTGATACTTTGTAAACAGTCATAAAATGAAAGTGCATTAGTGTGAAACCCAGAAACCTCGTGTCTCAGTGAGTTTCAGTGTAGTTTGTTGTAAGAGAAGTCTTACCTTGGTGTGACTGCACGTCTCTGCTGCAGCAAACTTCATTCAGTTCCTAAAACTCATCCAACCAGTTGTACTATCACTGCACACGCCCACTACTCAGAGTCACTTACCCAGCATGCACTGCAAACAGACATGGTGTCAAAGGTTGCCCCGACTCTAATGAATCATTAAAACCAGTTCCCTTCAGTAAACAATGTGTTTCAGTGTTTGGTAGTGGTTAAACTGTTCATACATGATAAAGATTTACTGATCTAATTAAAACACAGACCGTGTAATGTTACACACACTTTGGTGACGTCATGTGATTTAATATTTTATTGTAGCATAACTGTTGCTGTTTTGATATCTTTTCATAGGTTTTCAAATACTTTTACGGTTCTTTATTCCTAAAGCAACAGTCTTGTGTTGCCAGACCTTTGACTACAAAGTCAGTTCAATTCAATTTTATTTATATAGTGCCAATTCATAACTCTCATTACACTTTTCAAATAGCTAGAACCTAGTCTTTGTAGTTTTATTTACAGATACCCAACATACCAGCCTCGACTGGTTGGGTTGAAAGACAGAGGGGGGGGGGGGGGGGGGGCAACAGCCACAGCCAACACATAGAGACAGGATGCAAAATTAGCAGCAGCCAAATGTTGGTAAAATGTGCAAATAGCTGGTAGATTTACTTCACTCAGCAGCCAAAAAACCCTATTGATAATCTATTGTGTGGCTGGTACACCTTGAAAAATCACTAGCCATTTGGCCGATGGACAAAAATGTTAATTTTGCACCCTGCACAGAGATGTAAAATAATGGCCATGGTAATAGTACAAGCAATGAAAGTGAATTATGGTTATAATAAATATTTATCCATATTTGCTGTGGTTGACAATTTGTTTAAAGATGCTTTTGATTTGTTTTTGTTGTAAAAATTAAATTCTTCTCAGTTTTCCAAACTCAACAAAGTTAACAGTCAGATAAACAGTGAGCTGGACGAAAATCTGGGGATTTAAAGTTTGACATTTTGTGAAATGCGCTTATTTGCTCAGTTATCTAACAAGAAAAAACCTTAAAAATGCAGGTTTTGCCACTGGGCAGTGAGCTTAGCTTAGCATAGAGAAATGAAGCGGTGTGAAAACAACGTCTCGGGTTACGTATGTAACCCTGGTTCCCCGAGAAGGGGAACGAGACACTGCGTCGGTTACGACACTATGGGAACGCCTCTAGGCGTAGCAGGTCTGAACGTGAATGATGCTAGAATGCTAGAATGGTAAGGTGTGACGGAATAACCGGAGGAGTATAAAGCACACCTGTACACACTCATCATTAGCTTAAACTATGAAGCAGGCGCTTCAGGCGGGGAGAGAGGTGCGGCGGGCCGACGCAGTGTCTTGTTCCCCTTCTCGGGGAACCAGGGTTACATTACATACGTAACCCGAGACGTTCCCCTTCGAGGGAACTCGAACTGTGTCGGTTACGACACTATGGGAACGATAGGGAACGAAGACACTTGCGCATAACCCAAATCAGATGGAAAGGATTTCCCCTCGGGGAAAAACCCTTGGTTCTTAGCCACCACTGCAGGGGTCTCATGTGCAGCAGTCCAGATGGTATTACGCTGGACGCAGCCGCCAGGAGACCCAACACTCGTTGAAAGTGTTTTACAGTGATGGCGTGGCCTAACTTTACCCCTTTCACGGCAGCCAATATGGTGTCGACACGTGCCGGAGACAATTGTGCCCGCATCGTTATCGAATCCCATACTACCCCTAGGAATGTAGTCCGTTGGGTGGGCGCCAGCACACTCTTCTTTGCGTTGAGCCTCAGCCCTAAACGCAGCAGATTAGCCAGAACGACATCTCGATGCCAAACCGCCAACTCTCGAGACTGGGCTAGGATGAGCCAGTCGTCGATGTAGTTGAAAATCCGGATGCCCTGGAGCCTCAGCGGGGCCAGTCCTGCATCCATACACTTGGTGAATGTGCGAGGGGAAAGTGCCAGGCCGAATGGAAGAACCCGATACTGGTAAGCCACACCCCCGAAGGCGAACCTCAGGAACTTCCTGTGAGAAGGACGTGGACATAGGCATCCTTTAGATCTATCGTGACTAACCAGTCCTTGGATTGGATGTGCGTCACGATGGCGGGGATGGTGAGCATCTTGAACCTGAATCTCCTCAGAGACCGGTTTAGAACCCGCAGATCCAAAATAGGGCGCAGCCTTCCGTCCTTCTTGGGGACTATGAAGTACCGGCTGTAGAACCCGGCGTCTCTGTCTTAGGGGGAGACACGTTCCACGGCCCCTTTCCTCAGCAGAGTAAGAACTTCCTGTCCCAACACCGGACGGACCACAGTCCGAACCACCCCGTTGAATTTTGGAGGGCGGGTTTTGAACTGTAGTCGATACCCATCTATGGCAGTGCGCAGGATCCATGGAGAAATGTTCGTCAGGCTCCATCAAGCCTCTGCAAAGTCTGCCAACGGAACCAGCCCCTCGGGGCTGGTGGTCGGTGTCTCGTGTGATCTTCTGGTGGACCCCTGAAGCCCCAGAACGGCAGGGGAGAGCCGCCAAACATCCACAGTGAGTGAGTCTGAACGCCGCCTGACTGAAGACCCTCGGGGCAGGCAGTACGGCGTGGACTCGATGGTGGCTGGTGCGTCCCGAACGTGTAAACGGCAGGATAACATCACCAGTTGCCACGGCGGAGGGGACCTCGGTCAGCCTCCGGGGGGGGTGGGGGGGTGCGGGAGAGGACCTCCCTGAGCTCCGTCGGGACTGGATGACGGTCCTCAGATCATGTCTCTCAGAAGGCTGAGGTTGAGAGCGCCGTCTCGCTGCCCCAGCTAATCGGAGGGGCCCCCGAGAAGCGACACTCTGCTTCCTCTCCTCTCGGTAGGAGCTCGTAGAGGGAAGGGACCTACGCCTGGCAGCCTCAGCTGCCTTGGGTCCAGACCGGCGAGGGAGGTACTGGCGGAACGCTTCGTCCTGCGTCTTAACGCTCCGTGGTTCTGCGAAGCTCCGCCAGATCTTCCTCAGAGTGACCCCCTCTCTGAACCATCTCCTGTAGCAGGTCGGCTTGGTAGGCTTGAAGCACCGCCATGGTGTGCAAGCTCGCACCTGCCTGGCACGCTGCCATGTATGCCTTCCCCACGAGCGTAGATGTGGTGCGACATGGCTTGGAGGGTAACGCCGGCTTCTCCAGGGAGGACGCAAGTCGAGCGGAGAGATAGCTCGCAAGCGCATCCTCCACCCGAGGCATCCTCCCATAACCACGGTCCCTAACCCCCATCACATTACTGTAGTTCAGTGATCGGGGTGTGGAAAGCGGTGTAGAGAAGGGTCTGCCCCATGATTTACTCAGTTCATCATGTAAATCAGGAAAGAATGGCAGAGACCGGTGTGGAGGTGGCGCGTGGTGCTTAAGAAACCTTTCATCAAGCTAACCCTCCTCGGAGTCGGATTGCTGCAGCGTCTCCGGATCCAAACCACGAGTGGTAGAAGCCGAGAAACGGGCTCCCGAACGAGGAAAGGAAGCGTCGGAGCCAGCAGTTGAAGGTCGGGAAAAAGCCTAAGCTGTCCCGAAATCCTCCGACAGATCACGCAGGGAGCAAAATCCGCCTATCAGCACCTCTAAAACTCTCTCATTGACATGTCATATCTTGTTTGTTCAATCTCCACAAAAACTGAAGCATAAAAATGAAGATTAGATGTTTTGCAGGGGTTATGCGTCAGACTATTTGGCTGGGAGATGAAGTTACTGGTCACGGCCAAGAAACAATCTGGCTTAATGTTAATTTGAGAGCTTTAGAGGTGCTGGTATGGGTTTTTTGTTATTCTCCCTTTTTTCAGCTTTTATACTAAGCTAACCAGCAAATAAGCGCATTCCCCAAAATGTCAAACAGATTGCATTTAAAAGCACTATTTGGTGAAACGACAAATTCAGGAAGTGTAAGTTTAATGTGTCCAAGAGTTTTACTTTGGCAGTTTTTTTTAATGCTGTGCAAATTACCAAGCTCAGGAAAACCATAAACTGCTGCTTTGACATGCTTTGTCATGGCTCCCACAAGAGGTCGCAAGATTAATTTGAGGGACTATTACTAATGGGAGGAAAGTAGAAAAACATATTTATCCTTGTGTCTTTTGAATTATTAGTGTATTATTTTACTTGTTTAGGACTCAAACACTGTGTAGCTGCTGATGAGGCGTTGCAAGAAGACACTGATTAAGGGGTTTGAGGAGATACACGGCAGAAAAACAGACCTTTGTGAAACAAGACTTCACGGCTCAACATTGTGCTAACAGCTTCCATTCATCTAGAAAGAACAGGCTTTATTTTTAAGGTGGTTTTTGTCCCTGCGGCACTGAGAAAGAAAAAATAATAGCCTGTATGCTTTGAAGTGTGGAAAGTCTTGTGATTGACATTGACAGCCAGTGAGAGTGGACATTCTTGAGTCTTTAAATCATCATAATTTACTAAATTAGACTGGAGCGGGTTAAATTGGTCAGCAGTTAACAGCCAAATAAAAGATCAATCTTCATCACTCTTCTTGTTTTCCTTTCATTAAAGGTGACACTGATGTTAACTCTGGCTCACTCTCTTTCTTCCCTACAGGTCACTGCTCACCTACTTTTTCTTCTTGGCGTTTTTCAGCTTGAACTGTTTGAAGTGTCTTAGTTGTTCATTTGTAGGATTAACCTAGATGTAAAGCAAAACCAAGAACTAAATTTCTCCCAAACCTGACCTTTGGTCTCCCTTTAGAGAGCACTGAATCAATTCTTACTACTATACTAGTTTTAATTACTACAAAAATACATGGAGAATCTAAGAAGTATTATTACACACACACAAAGCTCCAACAACACATCTTTTTTAGGAAAAATACCTTTACTACACTCACACTGAAATCGATTACATTTAACACTGAGGACAAACACAAAAGCACCATCAGCAGAAACTACAATGAAGCCAATTAAATGATTCTGCACTTTGCAGTTACAGTTTTCTATCATTTTTCTAGGTTTGAAATAATATTTAAGTATAAAGAGCCACTACTGTACACATAAGTACACATAAATATTTTTTAAACTGACAAATATTTTACATGAATGTTTTAAACATATTTACAGTCAGTCACAGTTCTCCATGTTGTCCAGCAGGGTAAACATGCTATGTGTTTGACTTGACAACAGTTTGGTGGCTTTGCTTTCCGTAAAACGTCTCGGGTTACGTATGTAACCCTGGTTCCCCGAGAAGGGGAACGAGACACTGTGTCGGTTACGACACTATGGGAACGCCTCTAGGCGAAGCAGGTCTGAACGTGAATGAAATCACTCCGATCCTATTTGCTTGTTGCTAGAACGGTAAGGTGTGACGGAATAACCGGAGGAGTATAAAGCACACCTGTACACACTCATCATTAGCTTAAACTATGAAGCAGGCGCTTCAGGCGGGGAGAGAGGTGTGGCGGGCCGACGCAGTGTCTCGTTCCCCTTCGAGGGGAACCAGGGTTACATACGTAACCCGAGACGTTCCCCTTCGAGGGAACTCGAACTGCGTTAGTTACGACACTATGGGAACGAGATACCCACTGAACCGTGCCGAAGGAAGGTAAAGAGTGTAAAACTGAATAAATGTGTGCGGAGTGGCCCAGCCAGCCGCTACAGAAACATCCTGCCGTCACATGAGGTGGAGGATGAAATGCCTGCAGCACTGTGGACCCTGCCGCACAAGAAGGCACTTTAGGGATGTATCCTGGACGAGGGTGCAGGATAGCCCTAATATTCCCCGGGGCAAACTCCAGGCTTTGCGGGGAAACTGAAAGCGCTTGGAGATCCCCCATCCTCCTCAGAGAGGTGATAGCAAGGAGAAAGGCCATCTTGAGGGTCAAGTGCTTAGCCTCAGCTGACTCCAGGGGTTCGAAGGGGGCCTCAGCCACCGCCCCAAGAACCACTGCCAGAAGTGGGAACCTTGGACCGAGTCGCAGGTCTCATTCTCCAGGCACCACGGAGGAAACGTACAACCAAGGGAAGTTTCCCCAAGGACCCCTCCCTCAGAGGGGTGTGGAAAATAGCTGCCACGTACACCTTGAGGGTGGAAGGGGAAAGACCAGCAGAGAACCGGTCCTGGAGGAACTCAAGTACCTGAACCACCGGGCAGGTAACAGGGTCCACCGACCGCTCCCTACACCAAGTGGAGAAAACGCTCCACTTCAGGCCGTACATCCTCCGTGTGGACGGGGCCCTGGAGTTCAGGAGGGTCTCGACTGCTCCGGCTGTTAGACCCGCCTCTAGGTACTGTGCCCCCTCAGGGGCCAGACCCACAGTCGCCATATGGCGTGGCAAGGGAACCCGGCCCTGCGCCTGGGACAGCAGGTCTCTCCTCAGAGGGACCCGCCACGGCGGGCCGTCCAGGAGCGACATGATGTCCGAGAACCACACCCGGGTTGGCCAGAACGGGGCTACGAGCAGTAGGCCGACATTGTCCTGGCGGACCCGCTCCAGAACCCCCGGGAGCAGAGCGACTGGGGGAAAAGCGTACAGACGTAGCCTCGGCCACGAATGTACCATGGCGTCCAGACCCAATGGGGCTGGAGGAACGAGAGAAATCCATAGTGGGCAGTGCGTAGTCTCTTAAGACGCAAACAGATCCACGTCTATGGGGCCGAACTCTTCGCACAAGAGCTCCACCACTTCGGGGTGAAGTCTCCATTCCCGGGGCCTCAGCCCCTGCCTCGACAGCAGGTCTGCTCCCTGATTCCCGGGAGATACATCGCCCTGAGCGATAGTAACCTCTACTGGGACCACAGGAGGATCTGACGCGCCAGTCTGTACAGAGAGTCCTTTAGATGACTAAAGAAAGACTCCCCTACCCCGGTCTTCCCTCAGCTCCGTCGGGACTGGATGACGGTCCTCAGATCGCGTCTCTCAGAAGGATAAGGGTGAGAGCGCCGTCTCGCTGCCCCAGCTCCTCGGGGGGCCCCCGAGAAGCGACACTCTGCTTCCTCTCCTTTCCGTAGGAGCTCGTAGAGGGAAGGGACCTACGCCTGGCAGCTTCAGCTGCCTTGGCGTCCAGACCGGCGAAGGAGGTACTGGCGGAACGCTTCGCCCTGCGTCTAACGCTCCGTGGTTCTGCGAAGCTCCGCCAGATCTTCCTCAGAGGGACCCCCCCTCTGAACCATGTCCTGTAGCAGGTCGGCTTGGTAGGCTTGAAGCACCGCCATGGTGTGCAAGCTCGCACCTGCCTGGCCCGCTGCCATGTACGCCTTCCCCACAAGCGTAGATGTGGTGCCACATGACTGGAGGGTAATGCCGCAAGTCGAGCGGAGAGATAGCTCGCAAGCGCATCCTCCACCCGAGGCATCCTCCCATAACCACGGTCCCTAACCCCCATCACATTACTGTAGTTCAGTGATCGGGGTGTGGAAAGCCGTGTAGAGAAGGGTCTGCCCCATGATTACTCAGTTCATCATGTAAATCAGGAAAGAATGGCAGAGACCGGCGTGGAGGTGGCGTGTGGTGCTTAAGAAACCTTTCATCAAGCTTACCACTAGCCTGTGGTGTCTGCTCCTCCTGTGGCCAGTTGATGTTGATGTTGATGTCATAGTCGGGCGCCGCCAGATGACGCCGCCCCGACACCTGGAAGTCATCGTCCACTACGCTGAGCACGTCCGCCTCCTCGGAGTCGGATTGCTGCAGCGTCTCCGGATCCAAACCGCGAGCGGGAGAAGCCGAGAACGGGCTCCCGAACGAGGAAAGGAAGCGTCGGAGCCAGCGGATGAAGGTCGGGAAAAAGCCTCAGCCGTCCCGAAATCCTCGATCCACAGATCACGCTGTGAACCCCATGAGTGAAGCCACCGGGCCGCCTCAGCGGCCGCAGGGCCCTCACCACGGGGAAAACACATCCGGCCATCCTCGGAAAAGAGAGCAATGCTGTACCTCAGTACCCGCACGGAAAGGGCTTCGCAACAGGTGCAGGCAGCCCCCTCGAGAGCTGCCCGGGCGTGCTCCATCCCCAAACATGAGATACACATCTCATGAGAATCTCCATCCGTGACGTACCGAGGGCAAGAAAAAAAACACACCTTCTGTACATCTGGTTGCCGGACATGCTGGTAGACTTCTTCTTCAGGTAAGACATACTGCTCGTAGGACTGGAGTTTTCTTCAAACAACATACAGAGTGCCTGCTGAATAGAAAAAAGCTAATGATGAGTGTGTACAGGTGTGCTTTATACTCCTCCGGTTATTCCATCACACCTTACCGTTCTAGCAACAAGCCAATAGGATTGGAGCGATTTCATTCACGTTCAGACCTGCTTCGCCTAGAGGCGTTCCCATAGTGTCGTAACCGACGCAGTTCGAGTTCCCTCGAAGGGGAACCAGTCACACAAAATCTCGTGAAACAAACCTTGTGTCATGAAATGCAAGTAAAATATGACGGAGGTGGCACAACTAAAAACCATTGTGGTGGACAGACGTGAGGCACATTCAGCCCTTGGATGTGTTCGTAGAGCTGGATACCTGACCTAAAGATGGCGCCCATTCAGTCCGATAA
>NW_024044570.1:50115-89403 GCF_014851395.1 Micropterus salmoides | reverse complement strand
TGTGTCTCAGTACTTGTGATTTCCTGTCGATCAAAAGTCTTTATATGTAAGTACTCTGATTGCCGACATGGAGGATTTTCATATATTTGTTAGTCTGTTTGTGTCCTGGAGATCCCTAAACATCTCATGTAAGCCTCTTCTCCTGTTCTTGGTCCAGATCCTTCAGAAACAGAAGCTTCGATCAGTAACAGCTGGGATGGAAGATGCTTCAAGAAGGCAACATGAACCACAACTCCTGAATCTCTTCTCCTATCTGACCCTGTCAGTTTGATTTTTACTCTGTTGCACGATCTCCAGTTCTGGTTTCTGTTCTGGAGTATTAGGGCCACATTAAGGACAAAAAGATTTTTTACACATTTTGCATATAAAGTCAACATGATGAGAATAAAGTTGAAGTACCAGTTCTAGAATAAAGTCGTAATGTCCAGATTAAAGTTGAAATGGTACCTCAGCTTTATTCTCATCATTTTGACTTAATTCTTGACATTTTCTTCTGGAAATGCAAAATAAAAATAAAATATTTACCCTCAGTTTTATTTCCTAATGTGACCCTAATACTCCATCGTAGTTTTCCAGTCCACAATGACGTGTTCCCTCCTGGTACATCACTGACTCTGCTGCTCCATTTACAGTCATTTCAGAACTCTATAAAAAAAAAGAACTTACTTACTTAACTTTCTGCAGACAAACAATCCATCACAGTGAGAAATTGTTTTAATTTTTTTGGTCTCTCTTCATGTGATGTCATCAAGAACAGTTCAATATCTTAACAGTAATAGTGCACCTATCAAAAAAGCATTATTCATGAGCTATGTCTGGCAGAGTTATTATATTATATTATATTATATTATTATATACCCAGACTGAAAAAAATACATTTACTTTTTAAAAGAAGTTAATATTGGTCTTATTCATCCCTCTGTCTTGCTTCCTATGTTGAATTCCTCTGTGATTAATGTTAATAAAATCAGTGTGGCAGCTGGCAGCTCCTTATCACACAGTTTATTTTCATCAGGTGGGTTGTTATTATGTGTAACCAGATCAGATATGTGTGTAAAAGGCTCAGTGAGCACAGTTTTATGACAGTCTGGGTGAATTACAATTTAATTCACTCAGGGAATCAGTTATAAAGTGATATAGCCTTTGGTAATTTCCTAAAATGAACTCTGAATAAAACTTACAAATTTTCCACCATGAAACAATTATATGAGTGAGTGTGACATTTCCCCCCTGTTGTTTCCAGCTGGCTGGTTCAGTTTAGCCCACTAATGTTGAGTGTAGCTAACTGATTTGTTTAGCTGCTTAATCGGTTTGGTTAAAGTTGGCTTACAGCTCAGTCTTTGCAGATGAAAAGATGTTCTTTACTTGGAAAATTAGCTTTTAAATAGACAAAATTCAAAAGATTTATTGGTCTCTCACCCTTGCTTCCAATTCATTCCAGTGGCCACTGGCGGCATGGTGCCCCAGTGGATAACTATGTGGCCTCACAGCAAGAAGGTCACGGGTTTGAACACAGGTTGTCCTGGCCTTTCTGTGTGGAGTTTGCATGGTCTGCCTGCATTTCCTCCGGGTGCTCCGGTTTTCCTCACCGTCAAAAACATGTTAGGTTGTCCATTCAGTGCAGTTGACCAGACACTAGTGCGCATCAGGAGCTGGTCCCAGGGCGCTGCACCAGTAGCTGCCCACTGCTCCCTTAAGGGATGGGTTGAATGCAGATAATGAATTTCACTATGTGTATGTGACAATAAAGTTCCTTCTTCTTCCTTCTCACGGAAACCTGCGTGAAAAATTCCCCTGTGGCTCAAAAAGCATTTTTCCACGTGCACCACCATTAAGAGACGTCTGTAAAACTGTTATGACTCTTTTTTTTTATGAATGTTTGATCCACAGAGGTTTTATATTTGTAAAACTGTCCTTGAGCCGAGAAAAGCAATTTAAAATTGCAGTGTAAAATCTAAAGGCCTCAGTCTATAAACATTACTCCACACATTCAGTGATGCCTCATCACCTGGAAGTAAACCCAGAAGCTAAACGCTTTTTTGGTGTACGCGCCAGGCGAGCAATTCTTATTGGACTGAATGGGCGCCATCTTTAGGTCAGGTATCCAGCTCTACGAACACATCCAAGGGCTGAATGTGCCTCACGTCTGTCCACCACAATGGTTTTTAGTTGTGCCACCTCCGTCATATTTTACTTGCATTTCATGGCACAAGGTTTGTTTCACGAGATTTTGTGTGACTGGTTCCCCTTCGAGGGAACTTGAACTGCGTCGGTTACGACACTATGGGAACGCCTCTAGGCGAAGCAGGTCTGAACGTGAATGAAATCGCTCCAATCCTATTGGCTTGTTGCTAGAACGTTAAGGTGTGACGGAATAACCGGAGGAGTATAAAGCACACCTGTACACACTCATCATTAGCTTTTTTCTATTCAGCAGGCGCTCTGTATGTTGTTTGAAGAAAGCTCCAGTCCTACAAGCAGTATGTCTTACCTGAAGAAGAAGTCTACCAGCATGTCCGGCAATCAGATGTACAGAAGGTGTGTTTTTTCCTTGCCCTCGGTACGTCACGGATGGAGATTCTCATGAGATGTGTGTCTCATGTTTGGGGATGGAGCACGCCCGGGCAGCTCTCGAGGGGGCTGCCTGCACCCGTTGCGAAGCCCTTTCCGTGCGGGTACTGAGGTACAGCATTGCTCTCTTTTCCGAGGATGGCCGGATGTGTTTTCCCCGTGGCGAGGGCCCTGTGGCCGCTGAGGCGGCCCGGTGGCTTCACTCATGGGTTCACAGCGTGATCTGTGGATCGAGGATTTCGGGACGGCTGAGGCTTTTTCCCGACCTTCATCCGCTGGCTCCGACGCTTCCTTTCCTCGTTCGGGAGCCCGTTCTCGGCTTCTCCCGCTCGCGGTTTGGATCCGGAGACGCTGCAGCAATCCGACTCCGAGGAGGCGGACGTGCTCAGCGTAGTGGACGATGACTTCTGGGTGTCGGGGCGGCGTCATCTGGCGGCGTCCGACTATGACATCAACATCAACATCAACTGGCCACAGGAGGAGCAGACACCACAGGCTAGTGGTAAGCTTGATGAAAGGTTTCTTAAGCACCACACGCCACCTCCACGCCGGTCTCTGCCATTCTTTCCTGATTTACATGATGAACTGAGTAATCATGGGGCAGACCCTTCTCTACACGGCTTTCCACACCCCGATCACTGAACTACAGTAATGTGATGGGGGTTAGGGACCGTGGTTATGGGAGGATGCCTCGGGTGGAGGATGCGCTTGCGAGCTATCTCTCCCTCGACTTGCGGCATTACCCTCCAGTCATGTGGCACCACATCTACGCTTGTGGGGAAGGCGTACATGGCAGCGGGCCAGGCAGGTGCGAGCTTGCACACCATGGCGGTGCTTCAAGCCTACCAAGCCGACCTGCTACAGGACATGGTTCAGAGGGGGGGTCCCTCTGAGGAAGATCTGGCGGAGCTTCGCAGAACCACGGAGCGTTAGACGCAGGGCGAAGCGTTCCGCCAGTACCTCCTTCGCCGGTCTGGACGCCAAGGCAGCTGAAGCTGCCAGGCGTAGGTCCCTTCCCTCTACGAGCTCCTACGGAAAGGAGAGGAAGCAGAGTGTCGCTTCTCGGGGGCCCCCCGAGGAGCTGGGGCAGCGAGACGGCGCTCTCACCCTTATCCTTCTGAGAGACGCGATCTGAGGACCGTCATCCAGTCCCGACGGAGCTGAGGGAAGACCGGGGTAGGGGAGTCTTTCTTTAGTCATCTAAAGGACTCTCTGTACAGACTGGCGCGTCAGATCCTCCTGTGGTCCCAGTAGAGGTTACTATCGCTCAGGGCGATGTATCTCCCGGGAATCAGGGAGCAGACCTGCTGTCGAGGCAGGGGCTGAGGCCCGGGAATGGAGACTTCACCCCGAAGTGGTGGAGCTCTTGTGCGAAGAGTTCGGCCCCATAGACGTGGATCTGTTTGCGTCTTAAGAGACTACGCACTGCCCACTATGGATTTCTCTCGTTCCTCCAGCCCCATTGGGTCTGGACGCCATGGTACATTCGTGGCCAAGGCTACGTCTGTACGCTTTTCCCCCAGTCGCTCTGCTCCCGGGGGTTCTGGAGCGGGTCCACCAGGACAATGTCGGCCTACTGCTCGTAGCCCCGTTCAGGCCAACCCGGGTGTGGTTCTCGGACATCATGTCGCTCCTGGACGGCCCGCCGTGGCGGGTCCCTCTGAGGAGAGACCTGCTGTCCCAGGCGCAGGGCCGGGTTCCCTTGCCACGCCATATGGCGACTGTGGGTCTGGCCCCTGAGGGGGCACAGTACCTAGAGGCGGGTCTAACAGCCGGAGCAGTCGAGACCCTCCTGAACTCCAGGGCCCCGTCCACACGGAGGATGTACGGCCTGAAGTGGAGCGTTTTCTCCACTTGGTGTAGGGAGCGGTCGGTGGACCCTGTTACCTGCCCGGTGGTTCAGGTACTTGAGTTCCTCCAGGACCGGTTCTCTGCTGGTCTTTCCCCTTCCACCCTCAAGGTGTACGTGGCAGCTATTTTCCACACCCCTCTGAGGGAGGGGTCCTTGGGGAAACTTCCCTTGGTTGTACGTTTCCTCCGTGGTGCCGGAGATGAGACCTGCGACTCGGTCCAAGGTTCCCACTTCTGGCAGTGGTTCTTGGGGCGGTGGCTGAGGCCCCCTTCGAACCCCTGGAGTCAGCTGAGGCTAAGCACTTGACCCTCAAGATGGCCTTTCTCCTTGCTATACCTCTCTGAGGAGGATGGGGGATCTCCAAGCGCTTTCAGTTTCCCCGCAAAGCCTGGAGTTTGCCCCGGGGAATATTAGGGCTATCCTGCACCCTCGTCCAGGATACATCCCTAAAGTGCCTTCTTGTGCGGCAGGGTCCACAGTGCTGCAGGCATTTCATCCTCCACCTCATGTGACGGCAGGATGTTTCTGTAGCGGCTGGCTGGGCCACTCCGCACACATTTATTCAGTTTTACACTCTTTACCTTCCTTCGGCACGGTTCAGTGGGTATCTCGTTCCCATAGTGTCGTAACTAACGCAGTTCGAGTTCCCTCGAAGGGGAACGTCTCGGGTTACGTATGTAACCCTGGTTCCCCGAGAAGGGGAACGAGACACTGCGTCGGCCCGCCGCACCTCTCTCCCCGCCTGAAGCGCCTGCTTCATAGTTTAAGCTAATGATGAGTGTGTACAGGTGTGCTTTATACTCCTCCGGTTATTCCGTCACACCTTACCGTTCTAGCAACAAGCAAATAGGATCGGAGTGATTTCATTCACGTTCAGACCTGCTTCGCCTAGAGGCGTTCCCATAGTGTCGTAACCGACACAGTGTCTCGTTCCCCTTCTCGGGGAACCAGGGTTACATACGTAACCCGAGACGTTTTACGGAAAGCAAAGCCACCAAACTGTTGTCAAGTCAAACACATAGCATGTTTACCCTGCTGGACAACATGGAGAACTGTGACTGACTGTAAATATGTTTAAAACATTCATGTAAAATATTTGTCAGTTTAAAAAATATTTATGTGTACTTATGTGTACAGTAGTGGCTCTTTATACTTAAATATTATTTCAAACCTAGAAAAATGATAGAAAACTGTAACTGCAAAGTGCAGAATCATTTAATTTGGCTTCATTGTAGTTTCTGCTGATGGTGCTTTTGTGTTTGTCCTCAGTGTTAAATGTAATCGATTTCAGTGTGAGTGTAGTAAAGGTATTTTTCCTAAAAAAGATGTGTTGTTGGAGCTTTGTGTGTGTAATAATACTTCTTAGATTCTCCATGTATTTTTGTAGTAATTAAAACTAGTATAGTAGTAAGAATTGATTCAGTGCTCTCTAAAGGGAGACCAAAGGTCAGGTTTGGGAGAAATTTAGTTCTTGGTTTTGCTTTACATCTAGGTTAATCCTACAAATGAACAACTAAGACACTTCAAACAGTTCAAGCTGAAAAACGCCAAGAAGAAAAAGTAGGTGAGCAGTGACCTGTAGGGAAGAAAGAGAGTGAGCCAGAGTTAACATCAGTGTCACCTTTAATGAAAGGAAAACAAGAAGAGTGATGAAGATTGATCTTTTTATTTGGCTGTTAACTGCTGACCAATTTAACCCGCTCCAGTCTAATTTAGTAAATTATGATGATTTAAAGACTCAAGAATGTCCACTCTCACTGGCTGTCAATGTCAATCACAAGACTTTCCACACTTCAAAGCATACAGGCTATTGTTTTTTCTTTCTCAGTGCCGCAGGGACAAAAACCACCTTAAAAATAAAGCCTGTTCTTTCTAGATGAATGGAAGCTGTTAGCACAATGTTGAGCCGTGAAGTCTTGTTTCACAAAGGTCTGTTTTTCTGCCGTGTATCTCCTTAAACCCCTTAATCAGTGTCTTCTTGCAACGCCTCATCAGCAGCTACACAGTGTTTGAGTCCTAAACAAGTAAAATAATACACTAATAATTCAAAAGACACAAGGATAAATATGTTTTTCTACTTTCCTCCCATTAGTAATAGTCCCTCAAATTAATCTTGCGACCTCTTGTGGGAGCCATGACAAAGCATGTCAAAGCAGCAGTTTATGGTTTTCCTGAGCTTGGTAATTTGCACAGCATTAAAAAAAACTGTCAAAGTAAAACTCTTGGACACATTAAACTTACACTTCCTGAATTTGTCGTTTCACCAAATAGTGCTTTTAAATGCAATCTGTTTGACATTTTGGGGAATGCGCTTATTTGCTGGTTAGCTTAGTATAAAAGCTGAAAAAAGGGACAATAACAAAAAACCCATACCAGCACCTCTAAAGCTCTCAAATTAACATTAAGCCAGATTGTTTCTTGGCCGTGACCAGTAACTTCATCTCCCAGCCAAATAGTCTGACGCATAACCCCTGCAAAACATCTAATCTTCATTTTTATGCTTCAGTTTTTGTGGAGATTGAACAAACAAGATATGACATGTCAATGAGAGAGTTTTAGAGGTGCTGATAGGCGGATTTTGCTCCCTGCGTGATCTGTCGGAGGATTTCGGGACAGCTTAGGCTTTTTCCCGACCTTCATGCTGGCTCCGACGCTTCCTTTCCTCGTTCGGGAGCCCGTTTCTCGGCTTCTACCACTCGTGGTTTGGATCCGGAGACGCTGCAGCAATCCGACTCCGAGGAGGGTTAGCTTGATGAAAGGTTTCTTAAGCACCACGCGCCACCTCCACACCGGTCTCTGCCATTCTTTCCTGATTTACATGATGAACTGAGTAAATCATGGGGCAGACCCTTCTCTACACGGCTTTCCACACCCCGATCACTGAACTACAGTAATGTGATGGGGGTTAGGGACCGTGGTTATGGGAGGATGCCTCGGGTGGAGGATGCGCTTGCGAGCTATCTCTCCGCTCGACTTGCGTCCTCCCTGGAGAAGCCGGCGTTACCCTCCAAGCCATGTCGCACCACATCTACGCTCGTGGGGAAGGCATACATGGCAGCGTGCCAGGCAGGTGCGAGCTTGCACACCATGGCGGTGCTTCAAGCCTACCAAGCCGACCTGCTACAGGAGATGGTTCAGAGAGGGGGTCCCTCTGAGGAAGATCTGGCGGAGCTTTGCAGAACCACGGAGCGTTAAGACGCAGGGCGAAGCGTTCCGCCAGTACCTCCCTCGCCGGTCTGGACCCAAGGCAGCTGAGGCTGCCAGGCGTAGGTCCCTTCCCTCTACGAGCTCCTACCGAGAGGAGAGGAAGCAGAGTGTCGCTTCTCGGGGGCCCCTCCGATTAGCTGGGGCAGCGAGACGGCGCTCTCAACCTCAGCCTTCTGAGAGACATGATCTGAGGACCGTCATCCAGTCCCGACGGCGCTCAGGGAGGTCCTGCAGACCGGGGGTAGGGGAGTCTTTCTCCTCTCCTCAGCCCCGAGGGGCTGGTTCCGTTGGCAGACTTTGCAGAGGCTTGACGGAGCCTGACGAACATTTCTCCGTGGGTCCTGCGCACTGCCATAGATGGGTGTCGACTACAGTTCAAAACCCGCCCTCCAAAATTCAACGGGGTGGTTCGGACTGTGGTCCGTCCGGTGTTGGGACAGGAAGTTCTTACTCTGCTGAGGAAAGGGGCCATGGAACGTGTCTCCCCCTAAGACAGAGACGCCGGGTTCTACAGCCGGTACTTCATAGTCCCCAAGAAGGACGGAAGGCTGCGCCCTATTTTGGATCTGCGGGTTCTAAACCGGTCTCTGAGGAGATTCAGGTTCAAGATGCTCACCATCCCCGCCATCGTGACGCACATCCAATCCAAGGACTGGTTAGTCACGATAGATCTAAAGGATGCCTATGTCCACGTCCTTCTCACAGGAAGTTCCTGAGGTTCGCCTTCGGGGGTGTGGCTTACCAGTATCGGGTTCTTCCATTCGGCCTGGCACTTTCCCCTCGCACATTCACCAAGTGTATGGATGCAGGACTGGCCCCGCTGAGGCTCCAGGGCATCCGGATTTTCAACTACATCAACGACTGGCTCATCCTAGCCCAGTCTCGAGAGTTGGCGGTTTGGCATCGAGATGTCGTTCTGGCTAATCTGCTGCGTTTAGGGCTGAGGCTCAACGCAAAGAAGAGTGTGCTGGCGCCCACCCAACGGACTACATTCCTAGGGGTAGTATGGGATTTGACAACGATGCGGGCACAATTGTCTCCGGCACGTGTCGACACCATATTGGCTGCCGTGAAAGGGGTAAAGTTAGGCCACGCCATCACTGTAAAACACTTTCAACGAGTGTTGGGTCTCCTGGCGGCTGCGTCCAGCGTAATACCATCTGGACTGCTGCACATGAGACCCCTGCAGTGGTGGCTAAGAACCAAGGGTTTTTCCCCGAGGGGAAATCCTTTCCATCTGATTTGGGTTATGCGCAAGTGTCTTCGTTCCCTATCAGTTTGGAAGGAAACTTGGTTCCTGTCCCAGGGGCCCGTGCTGGGAGGGTCTTGTCGCCGGCTGGTCATTTCGACAGACTCCTCCCTCACGGGCTGGGGCGCGGTCAAGGGGATCCTGGCAGGTGCATCAATCCGAGTGGCATATCAACTGTCTCGAGATGTTGGCGGTGTTCCAGGCTCTAAGGAGTTTCCTGCCCGATCTCCAAGGCCACCATGTCCTGGTTCGTTCCGACAACACAGCGGTGGTGGCCTATCTGAATCACCAGGGCGGTCTGCGCTCGCGCCCTCTGTACAGACTGGCGTGTCAGATCCTCCTGTGGTCCCAGCAGAGGTTACTATTGCTCAGGGTGATGTATCTCCCGGGGACGCAGAATCAGGGAGCAGACCTGCTGTCGAGGCAGGGGCTGAGGCCCGGGGAATGGAGACTTCACCCCGAAGTGGTGTAGCTTTTGTGCGGAGAGTTCGGCCCCATAGACGTGGATCTGTTTGCGTCTCAAGAGACTACGCACTGCCCACTATGGTTTTCTCTCGTTCCTCCAGCCCCGTTGGGTCTGGGCGCCATGGTACATTCGTGGCCGAGGCTACGTCTGTACGCTTTTCTGGAGCGGGTCCGCCAGGACAATGTCGGCCTACTGCTCGTTCCCACTTGGGATCTGGCGGTGGTTCTTGGGGCGTTGGCTGAGGCCCCCTTTGAACCCCTGGAGTCAGCTGAGGCTAAGCACTTGACCCTCAAGATGGCCTTTCTCCTTGCTATAACCTCTCTGAGGAGGGTGGGGGATCTCCAAGCGCTTTTGGTTTCCCGCAAAGCCTGGAGTTTGCCCCGGGGAATATTTGGGCTATCCTGCACCCTTGTCCAGGATAGATCCCTAAAGTGCCTTCTTGTGCGGCAGGGTCCACAGTGCTGCAGGCATTTCATCCTCCACCTCATGTGACGGCGGAGGACGGGAGACTTCATCTGCTCTGCCCTGTCAGAGCACTGAGTATTTACACTCTGAGGTCCTCCCGTTGGAGGAAGGCTGACCAGCTGCTAGTGTGTTTTGGGTCTCCCAGGGCCGGGCTCCCTGCACCCAAACATACTATTAGCAACTGGATTGTTCAGACTATTTCCCTGGCCTATCAGGTGCGCGGTTTGCCTTCACCTGTGGCTGTGAGGGCTCATTCTACCAGAGGCATGGCGGCCTCTCGAGCCCTCCTTTCCGGGGCCTCTTTGCAGGATGTTTGTTTAGCGGCTGGCTGGGCCACTCCGCACACATTCTTTCGGTTTTACAGTCTTGACCTTCCTTCAGCACCTGGCACTCGTGCGCTCTCCTCTTAGTCGTGCCACTTTATTGCACACAGGGGCAGGCGGGGTTTTTGGCACGGTTTAGTGGGTATCTCGTTCCCATAATGTCGTAACCGACACAGTTCGAGTTCCCTCGAAGGGGAACGTCTCGGGTTACGTATGTAATGTAACCCTGGTTCCCCAAGAAGGGGAACGAGACACTGCGTCGGCCTGCCGCACCTCTCTCCCCGCCTGAAGCGCCTGCTTCATAGTTTAAGCTAATGATGGGTGTGTACAGGAGTGCTTTATACTCCTCCGGTTATTCCGTCACACCTTACCATTCTAGCAACAAACCAATTGGAGTGATTTCATTCACGTTCAGACCTGCTACGCCTAGAGGCGTTCCCATAGTGTCGTAACCGACGCAGTGTCTCGTTCCCCTTCTCGGGGAACCAGGGTTACATACGTAACCCCAGACGTTGTTTTAACACCGCTTCATTTCTCTATGCTAAGCTAAGCTCACTGCCCAGTGGCAAAACCTGCATTTTTAAGGTTTTTTCTTGTTAGATAACTGAGCAAATAAGCGCATTTCACAAAATGTCAAACTTTAAATCCCCAGATTTTCGTCCAGCTCACTGTTTATCTGACTGTTAACTTTGTTGAGTTTGGAAAACTGAGAAGAATTTAATTTTTACAACAAAAACAAATCAAAAGCATCTTTAAACAAATTGTCAACCACAGCAAATATGGATAAATATTTATTATAACCATAATTCACTTTCATTGCTTGTACTATTACCATGGCCATTATTTTACATCTCTGTGCAGGGTGCAAAATTAACATTTTTGTCCATCGGCCAAATGGCTAGTGATTTTTCAAGGTGTACCAGCCACACAATAGATTAACAATCGGGTTTTTTGGCTGCTGAATGAAGTAAATCTACCAGCTATTTGCACATTTTACCAACATTTGGCTGCTGCTAATTTTGCATCCTGTCTCTATGTGTTGGCTGTGGCTGTTGCCCCCCCCCCCCTCTGTCTTTCAACCCAACCAGTCGAGGCTGGTATGTTGGGTATCTGTAAATAAAACTACAAAGACTAGGTTCTAGCTATTTGAAAAGTGTAATGAGAGTTATGAATTGGCACTATATAAATAAAATTGAATTGAACTGACTTTGTAGTCAAAGGTCTGGCAACACAAGACTGTTGCTTTAGGAATAAAGAACCGTAAAAGTATTTGAAAACCTATGAAAAGATATCAAAACAGCAACAGTTATGCTACAATAAAATATTAAATCACATGACGTCACCAAAGTGTGTGTAACATTACACGGTCTGTGTTTTAATTAGATCAGTAAATCTTTATCATGTATGAACAGTTTAACCACTACCAAACACTGAAACACATTGTTTACTGAAGGGAACTGGTTTTAATGATTCATTAGAGTCGGGGCAACCTTTGACACCATGTCTGTTTGCAGTGCATGCTGGGTAAGTGACTCTGAGTAGTGGGCGTGTGCAGTGATAGTACAACTGGTTGGATGAGTTTTAGGAACTGAATGAAGTTTGCTGCAGCAGAGACGTGCAGTCACACCAAGGTAAGACTTCTCTTACAACAAACTACACTGAAACTCACTGAGACACGAGGTTTCTGGGTTTCACACTAATGCACTTTCATTTTATGACCGTTTACAAAGTATCACCACTGTGTAAGTGTTCTGTAACTGTATCCAGAGAAGGGATTTAAATCTTTTCACACGTGTTTTATCCATATTTTGTTCAGCCAGGATCAATATTTCAACGTTACTCGTAGATCTTTTTAAGCTCCTAATGTTTTATTTGACTTTTCCTGTCCTTTTTAATCTACATGTGCATGTTGTTGATTACTCCTCACAGCTTTCCTACACAAGGACTAGCTCAAGAGTTTCTCAGTATTTGGGTTGGGACCCCACTTATGGTCTGTTGATATGCAAAGGTTGATAAATGTCGTGTACCAAAATGTCAGACTCGCCTTCACAAGACAGCTCATCAACTCTTACTGTGGATCATGAGATTTGGGAGGAAAAGCTCAGAGAGGGTCAAGGGTCAAATGTCCCTGGACTTGTTTGTTTAACTAAGAAGCACAGAGCTTTAATCTGCAGGTCCGCCATTGATCTTTTAAATTCTTGAGAGAGACAGAATAAATTCCTGCGACATGTTTCAAAGATGTGTAACGAAACAATGTAAGCTCATTTAAATCTAATTAATTTATCCATCCATCCATCGTCAACCGCTTATCCTGCGTATAATAGATTTTAACTATCAATGCTTGTTTCCAGGTGTTAGAGTAGTAGTACATGTATGTGTGTGTACACACACACACACACACAGAAGTGGCGTTAGAAAGAAGTGAGCTCACCAGACCTCTGTAGCCTGATGATCATCTCTGCTGCAGGCTAGCGGCTACATTAGCCACTACTAGCATAACACACCCAAATCTCAGACAGAACTGTCAGCAGTCACATTGCATTGTGGGTAATGTGGGACAAGTTTTGACAAGGGAAAAGAATCCATGGAATAAAAAAGACAATATCTCAATATTTCTTTTAAACTGTCCATCTTAACTCTGACAGTGATATAGGAGTGTGTCTTTTACCTTCTTCATATGCAGTGTTCACTGTTTCCTGGGAATTCTGGGTATGTTTTAGCTAAGGTGTGGGTTCGCCGACTGTGGCTGTGTCCGAAATCACCCACTACTCTACACTTTGTATGCCATTTTGTAGTGCTGTCCAAATGTATAGTCCACTCAATGTATCCCAGAATGCATTTTGAAAAGTAGTATACCACCGATGGTCACTAACCCAGCCCTACATACCATCATGCATCGCGCTAATAGAAAAAACTGATTGTCCAACGGCAATGACGTAATACCGGCGCCGAAATAACGATGGGAGTAGTGTCTGAAAGTGCTGTACATACAGCTCCCTACAGAGGGGGTAGGGAGGAGGGAATGAGCTCTGGCTACTGTTGAGGCTGTGAAGCTAACATGCAGAGAGGATGAGACGGTAACCCAGCTCCAGACTGCGATACTCAGAACTCTCCTGCTGCTATAGCTAACATCACAGCAACAGCATGTCTTTGTGGACTAGAAAGTAAACTGGGGTTTCCCATTTACAGAGCCAGGGCTGAGCACACACACCAGATTTATCTTCAGCTCACACAGAACAGACAATTAGCAGACGCAAAAAAGACGGGTATTGGATTAGAATCTCTGACCCCACCCCCCCTCTTAACATGATGTGACTCACTGCTTCTTCTGTGCCACAGATTTACCGAGAAACACATTGTTTAAATCTGATTAACGTGATATTTGCAGGCCAGACAGTGTGTTCGTGCAAATTGAAAATCAGAAACAAACATCAGTGAACAGCAGGTTTGTGCATCACTCAGTGAAGTTGTCTCAGGCAGTTGAGTTGCTAATGTAAATGAACAACGGTGTGGATTTGTGCATTTTACATGGAATAAATTTGGAGCTACCCTAAATTCCTTTCTCCTCCCCAGAGAAGAAGGGGAGGGGTCAAAGTTGCTTTCTCTAAGTGCTGTCCCGACCATAAAACTGGCACCTTTTTGATTCCGAAGCTGATAACGCGGGGCCTGACTGTTAAACTGACAAAGGGACACGAACCAGCCATTGGCATCTCCCTAAACAGCCTATCAAAACTGCCCCCCCCCACACGTTTCCATGGCAACTGACCTTATTCTTTGTTTTATTACCACATCAAAAAGGAAAACCCCTGTCTCACCCAAGTGTGACATGGTCCATACACTGAACTTTCAATGTAAAAGGACTGCAGTCTCCAAAGACTCAAAGCATTTAATTGAGTTAATTAAATCTTTAGTTGCCTGAATACGTTTGCCTCTATTTGAGCAGTTATGTTAACTGTTGTTGCTATCTGTTGTTTATTAGTGCTGAAAAGAAGTTACTTGTGCAGTGTTTTTATTTTCAGCAAGACACTCCTTCATCTAATGTAATCAATGCTTGTTCATAATACTTTCCTACAAAATTCCTTTAGAAATGATGACAAAGAAATGTTTTACTATACTCTTAATCGCCAGCTTGAATTTAAGGATGAATCAACAATATCCCCGGTTCCTAAGGAGAGACGATCTTTGATTTAATCCAAGCTTTCCTCATGTAACCTGAGCTCCCCCAAGTGGACGAAACAAGTATTACATGCCCTCGTCGGAAATGCCGTTAAATGTATAAATATCCTGACCAATAATGTGACAATTGTTTCTTGTTACCAAATGCTTAGAACAGTACAACCGTTCAACCGTTGAGGTTCGATTGTGGAAAATATTTGATTATAATACGTGCAAATAGATTTCTTTTAGACATTAAGTTTAGAAAGGCAGTCCCCCTTGGGAAACCTGAGACGCCCCCTCGGGAACCACACCCCAGGCAACAAAAGAGCGACACGCGACCTCGCGCACGCTCTTCTCTTCGCTGTTGGCTCTTCCGCTCTGCTCGGCTCTCTGGACGCTTCGGCACGCGTTCGGCGTGCCTCGCCAGGCAACGCCCAGCGAGACCGGCCTTTTGTTCGCCTGAAGCTACACACCTGAAGTGCCGAGACATCGATCTGCCTTCAGTTTGTTTTATTTTCTTTATTTCTTTTGTTTGCTAAAGTTATCAGTCCGTTAAGTTACACTGGACTAATTCAGGAACGACCAAGTTCCATTTTTAAGCCTTTTTCGTCGAGCCAACTTCACCGAGGTCAGACCAAGCCACGTGGTCTCGCCAGCTGCAACGAAGGAAACCTGAAAACAGACGAATTGCCAGACGGAGGAGGCGTTTTCAATCAGACACGGAGAACCCTGGAGAATCCCTAGCAAAAAGCCAGGATCGGGCAGCTAGCGCGTGGGACCCGTGCAACAGGCCAAAGCAGACTGTCGACAAGCAGTAAGACTTAACACACGTTCTGTGATCAGATGTCCATTTTAACTCCCAAATTATAGCATTAGTTTACTTTCATTAGCTCTTCTATGCCGTATGAGTCAAATGCTTCCCACAATCGAACCTCCAGGCTCATTGTTCAGCAAATGTTTATGTTCCCTGTATCCAACCATCTTTTTATCACCTTAGTTAGAGAATAAATTCACTGTAATATAATCAAGAGCTGTGTGTGTTGCCTATTTATAGTTCCTGCCAAGAGAATTGACCCTTTAGATATGAGACTGACTGACTGATTTAAGATAATTGAGCGATTATTAACTAACTGATCACTAGTAATAATTGTATAATTATTCAAACTACCTAGAGGTCCGGAGACTCTAGGATTATAACAACTCCGGTGGTGCCCTTAACGAGGAAATTTGATTTTATGAATTTTAATTCATAATTGGGTATCAATTCTCATAAATTTATTACAATGCATAACTAAAAATTTTAGGTCTGCTACACTAATCACAAAGAGTTGTTCCTATTTTTATACAATGCCGGTTAACATAAGCTTGTTCCTCTGTTGGTTTCCATTAAAGGTCTTCAAAGGACCTGAAAACATATTTCCTCTTTCAGCTTTTCAGTGGTTTCCTACATAAACAAACAATTATCAGCCAAACAAAGAGATTTCTGTGTTTCTTTTTTTCTCTGAGTTCTTCTCACTGGTTTAACGTGAGCAGGACTCAAGTGATGTCGCATACTTCTGTGCACCAATCAGGATTTAGGAAAGTCTGAATCAAAATGTGATGACCATGCAGATTTTATGAAACCACACCCACACAGTCCTGATGAGGAAGGTTATCTGAGATCTTTTTGCTGTGAAACTCTGCCTTTCATGAATGTTTAATGTTGTAGAGAATTACTTTTTTTTTTTAAACAAGGGGACTTTAAGGATCATTAATTAATAATGCTTTAGATTAAAAAGTTAAGAGAATATACAGTAATCAAAGTTATTACTGAGTTGCTGTCACTTGTTTCACAGTTGCCATGGTGAGTGAGATTCATCGTGGTTTTTATTTAATTGTTCCTACTGTTTTATAATGAAGCCAGTTAAGACTGTAAATGTAACTGAAGGTCCTGCAGGTAAAGCTGACCTGTCCACACCTGTCCAGCAGATCATGGAGTGCTGCCCTCTGACCACTCACGTGCTGAACACTGGAGACGGCGTCCCGGCAGCCAGGATGGCCCTCAGCCTGCACCGACTCGACTCCAAGCTGATGATCTGGAACATGCTGAGCGTCGGGTAGGGTTTGAACCTGCGGACAAAACGCATCACTTTGCTGCTGAAACGTTTGCATAGGTAACGGTTAACATCAGAACCTGACATTTAAACCTACGAATGCTCAACGATGTTTGATTTCCATTTGCACAAAACTACAAATCAAGTTAGCTTCCAAATGAAAGCATATGTCCTGCTAGATGCTTTCTGATTAAAGGTCCACAGGTCAGGGGCACAAAAAGTACCACAGGTAGCCATGATGAGGATGATTGTGTCAAGGTTGAAGTCATATTAATTATTCTAGCCACCACAGGGACAACTGTGACAAAACCCAAGGAGAAGATATTGAATTGTATTATAAAAAATGTGTGACCAGCCTCAACGGATTCTTTGTGAGAGAAGACCAAGAAGATGAAAACACTGCAGGCAGGCAGCAGAGAGCTTTTCTCTGAGGGTTTGAAGTTAAAAGGTCATTTCGGTATTTTAAACCTGGGACATATTTTCACATATTTTGGGGTTGAAATGGACTTTGTTGGAGAAATGTTTAGAATTAGGTGTTGCTTGCAGCTACTCTGTGTACACAAAAAACTCTCCTCCCTCGTTTCCACCTTCCTGCAACAACTCGCCTCGTACGAGATTTCAGACTGAGAATTGTCCTTGAGCGAGACTTCAGTTTCCTGTTAAAAACAAAGGGTGTCACCAGGAGTCCCTTGTAGGGATCCTCTCCATGATATTGAACCTTTTGTACCTACAAGTCATTTCCACATCAAAATATGCAAACAAATGTGTTTACAAATATTGAAATCATCCTTTAATAGTTGAACCTTTACAACAAATTTTTAGGACAACAAATGAAGATGGCCGATGCCCAGGACTCATCACCCGAGGAGCTTTCGTCCCTGGCATGTACAAGCTGCGCTTTGAGACGGGTTCATACTGGGAGAATCTGGGTCAGACCTCCTTTTACCCATATGTCGAGGTGAGCTTCAGTGTTTAGGACGCTGTATCATCTATATCCTGGATCAGGATATCACTTACTGTGCATGCACAACATGTTTGTAATGGGTTTGCAGTCTAACAACACTTTTAAAGCTTTACTTGTAGTCCTAACCCTTAAAAGGATCATCTTAGAATTCTTGCATCTTACTGCAGTTTAAGAACAACAACTCTTTTTTTAGTACTCAAATGTTTGTTAATGATTAATTAGGACGTCATTCTGCACCTTTAATGCTGCCACTGGCAATTATACAACTAATAGTCACCAGATAATGAATAAGTGTCAGTTGCATGTTACTTAAAAAATCATTCCTGGTTTAACCAGGCTGGTTTGTTTAGGTTTTAAAAAATGAATAGACGGAGATGGAAATCTTTATAAGCGTCTTAGAAATTGAAAGACACTGGATTTCTTAAAACAGATGGGCGTTGTAGTTTTCAGCAGACGTCAGAAGCTTCATCCTGTTGAAGTGTCCTGCTGGCTCAGCAGCTGCTTATGAAAACACTTTCAATGTGACCAGTGACCACAAGTCACACAACGCAGATTCAGGATTGATGCTTGAGCACGTTTTAGTTAGAAATCTTGCGTCAGTTTTGACAACAGTAATGTGTATCATAAAAAATATGTCAGTAGGTATCATCACAACATCATGATAAATAACTCCATGGAAAGCTGAGAGTCTGCAGCAACCTAATTATTTATCAACGCAATAGTTTGATTTGTAATAAACTTATCAGTTTGTATTTGTGTTGCTGACTTGTTTCCGTGTGTGTTTGTGTTTCCAGGTTGTGTTTACCATCAGTGACCCGGAGCAGAGGTTCCACCTCCCTCTGCTGATGAGTCGGTTCTCCTACAGCACCTACAGAGGAAGCTGAGCGCTCAGAGGACGACCGGCTGCAGCTTCAACGCAGTGTAACCAGGGATGGAGAGGGTCTCTGTTTTCTACAACTTGGACTTCTCCAGTTCATGTGCTTGTTTGTGTTTTGTCCAGTTTCAATGTTACATGTGCTGAGTTTTAAATATTTTATTGCGATTGGTGTGATGCTGACATTTTAATCAACATACTGTAATTAATGTAACAGCAGCGGTGCATAGAAACATTAAAGGTCGGTTTTATCCCTTTAAGTTACTTATTAAATGCATATTTAACATTTATATCTTGTTATTTGATGTTTCATTTTACTTCCACTGCAAACCGCATTATTTTTGGGGGAAACTCTTAATTTAGGATAAGCATGCAAACATCTTATTTATTCACTTCTCATTCAGACTGTATATCAGTATAAAGAGTAGGCCTCTTCAGCAACGGAAAGTATACAGCTCATAAACATGACTTTTAATGATGTCTTTGACACTAAGATGTTGACACGTTATATAAGAAATGTCACCGCGTGTTTTGGTAACACGAGCAGTTGAATAACTGAGTGCCTTTCTGTCTCAGCCAATCACAGAGCTGATGTGCTATGAGGACCCAGTGTTGGCTCTTTACATGCCGGAATGCAATAAAGCAATCTTAAAATGAATTACATACGACTACCTGCACTAAATTAGTAATGTATTTTGTTTTATAATAAAGAGTCCCGATCAGATCTAGGGGACATTTAGAATAAATATGATATCTTTTCTTTTACAATAATTTCCGGCAGGTTCTGTAAGAGAGCCTTTCGGACCTTTACATCACCCTGCCGTTGACATTTCACGCCGCAGCTCAATAACATTTGTAAAAGCGACAAAGATGAAGTTCAGGGGAGGAAATTGAAGGGAAAACGTTGTGTTTTTGGACTGAAAGACTGGGCAAGCGGCACGGGAAGGATGTCTCAGGTGCTGAGGCTTCTCTCGGCGGCCACCCTGCCTCTCTACCGGGCTGCCGGAGCCCGAGCCCGGCTCTCCGCGGTGACGGTAGGACGGCTTTTCACAGCCCGATACCGAAGCTCCGCTGCCCCGGTAAGAGAAGGTGGAGGTTTTCCGGATAACTGTTGTACAAGAAGTGTACACGTTTATCAGGGGGTTTAATGACCCATATTTGTTCTCCACGTGGGTTGGAAGTTAGATTTAAACTAACCATTCTTTGTCTAGAGGAACGTATATCTCGCTAGCGACTGCGTGCCGAATCCCGTTGCAAAACCATTCACTTTAAGGCGCGTCTGTTTAAAAACGAGATATCATTAGCAATGAAACTCAATTTAAGACCCAATCTGCCTGATTCTAATCTATTTTTCAATTCGGCATTAATCCGATCAAGCAAATTACATCGATTACATCATATTGACTTGTTCTGTGTGGGGACAGGAAGTTGCACAGTAATGTTAGCAGGGGACTTGATGTTACAGGCGAGGGGGCTGCAGCTCCACCTAAAACCGGGCACTTTTAAAAACCATCAAGAAGTGTGATACACAGGTGAGAGAGAGAGAGAACAAGTGTGAAGCGAGAGATGGGGTACATGTGAATACAGGCAGATGTGTCGATGGAGTATCTAAGTAATCCCATATTACTAAATTATTATGAGAAGTAACTAAGTAATCAGGTTATTAGTCGTTAATAGTTTTATTCCGCTCAGTGGCTGATTCAGAGTCACAGCATGTATTAAGTAATTTATTTAATTACTATAGTAATGCCTCTCAGTCCTCGAGTAAATCATCATTATTCACAGTATAGTCCTCAATTCAGAGTTATTCACTGAGTACTTAGATCAGGTCGTTCCTGAATCGTTCCTCAGTAACTGCTCATCATTTTGTGAAGCGTTAGTGCGTCAATATTTCCCCATGTTACCCAGGTGATGATGTGTCTTTTATTGTTTTATCGTTCATCCCAAAGGTGCTTGATGGGGATGAGGTTAACTTGTTCTAAAAACATGCTGTAGCATTAAGATTTAAACAGGGAAAAACGGACCCAGACCAAAAGAGTGTGAACGAGATTGTCCACATATCAAGATCATTCTGAGCTACTTTTGACCATGTCCCCCACATCTTAATTATTTCCACTGCTGATAGAGTCTAATGCAGTTCAGAATTAACTGGTCAGGTGTTTTAAATAAGTGTGACCTTCAGCGTGCAGTTGTTTACCTGTTCTAGGTGTTGGTCATATAAACCAGAGTCATGAGCTGTTTTTCAGCAGACCCTCTCAGGTCGGTGTTTGTGGTGTGTATTCAGCATGCTAACAGTGTCTCTGTGGTCTTTTCCAGAACGTCGGTCGGACTCCAGCTGACTTCCTGTCCTGTCGCAGGTTCCAGGCGGCTCAGCGACGACTGTACTCCACTGAACCCAAAGGTGAGAGCCGCTGTGTGTCTGAAGAACAAAAGGTGGATTCAGGTGCAGTTCAAAAAAAGCAGCAAACAAAGAGAATTTGTGAACCCTCAAAGGTTTTTATTGATGCAACGCAAAAGCAGGATTTATATTCAGTCATGAAACCGCAAAATCAGTTGCAGAAACATTTTCCTGATAAGTTATAATTTCACTGAAAGCAGAGCTGGGTTGGAAACCAGAGAGGAAACGCTGGTTTGTCTGACAGATGTGTGATCGTGTCTGAGTTTCAGATGGAAAAGGAGGAGGAGCAGGTAGACCAGGTGGAGGGAAGAGAGGAGGAAGTGGCGGAGGAAAAGACTGGTGGAGCCGAATGCAAAAGGTAAAGTGAAGAAATGTAAATGTCAGCATGGATTCTAATGCCTGCACAGGTATTTTATCATATGATGATTAAAGATTTTTGTGGAGGAGAAGGAAACACTAAAAATAGAAGTTGGGCTTCTTTAGAGTTGCTGTTTTAACTTTACACAGCCAGTCTCTTTATGGTCAGTCCTGGGGGGAAATTGACAAAAAAAATTGTTGACTTATTTTGACCTGAAAAAAAGTATTGAATAGAAATTATGTCAAATATTATCTCAAGGCAGCTTGTGGGAAAAAATGTTTGTTGGCTTTATTTTAAATTCATCCAGTCAGAGAAAAGAGAAACATGTAAAGTGAAACCTTTTTCATAACAGCAGTAGGTGGCTCTGAAAATGCGATCTAGCAGCTGGATATCAGAAGAAATATTATTAAAGCTGCAACAATTCAATAAATCCAAATTGATTAGTTGTAAAAGTAATCTTTTAAGCAAAAATGCTAGCAGTGCTTGCAGAGCTCGGTCCGGTGAATGTCCTGTGTTCCTCATCACCTGTTGGTCAGCCCGTTCAGACGTAACGCTCGGCTGTGTGTCTGCTGCCCCTCAGGGTGACTTCCCCTGGGATGAGAAGGATTTCCGTTACTTGGCGGTCACCGTGGCCGGACTCAGTTCGGCTCTGCTCTACTTCTACTTCAGAGACAACGGCAAAGAGATCAGCTGGAAGGACTTCGTCCACCGCTACGTGGGCAGAGGAATGGTGAGGAGCACTCGCAAACTGGCATCGGCTGAAAATCAGTTCTGAACATCCATAGAGATGAAGTGAAATGAATGTGGCTGAGTTTAAAGATGCATCATCCGCTGTAGACCTGAACACCTTGTAAAACAGGAGGCTGGAGCCCTGCTGCTTTTGGTCCTGCATTTACTTAAAATCTTCAGCTTCAGGCACAAATACATTGTTTTTAATTTAAAACAAAATAAAAATGTGTTTAAAAAAACATTTCTCTCTTCTTTTTTTTTTTTACTGCGTAGGTGGAACGTTTAGAGGTCGTCAACAAACAGTATGTCAGAGTCATCCTGGCGCCGGGAGCCGACGCTGATGCGGTGAGACGAAACCGAAACGTGACACAGAAATGAATTTTCTGCTAACTTGTAATGAAATTTAGTATATTTGTAATAATGTTTGCTGCATTTTTCCAAACATCCTGTGTGTAACGTTAAAATCAAGCTGTGAAAATGGGACCAGAAAAACATCTTGTATGAAATCAAGGTCAACAAATACTCATCTTGCCAACTAAATTCTATTGTCTGCTCTTCATGTATTTGAATTGTCAGCTGAAATGAATGTAACCTTCTGGATATTTGTCTGTATTGAAATTGGAATTTATTTTGGTCTGTAAATAATTACCACAAAAACGGCAATTACTCCAATCAAAGGAAAGCAATAAAAATAGCATGAAGGTTTTCGACTGGCTCAAAGTCACATCATGAAATTTTATGCGAACTGCAGAGCTACGTTTGGTTCAACATCGGCAGCGTCGACACGTTTGAGAGGAACCTGGAGGCGGCGCACATGGAGCTCGGCTTGGAGGCGTCACACCGACCAGCTGTCGTCTACAGCACCGAGAGCGACGGGTGGGTTTAACAAAAATATTAATGTTGCCAGTGACACCAAAAAAAGAGGAATATTTCTACTTTTTGAGAAATATCTGAGGGATAATATCTGAATAAACGACAGTCGGAGAACGCCAGCAGGGCGTTTCCTCCGTCCCAGATGATAACGGCCCCCCTCTCTTGTCCCAGCTCTTTTCTGATCAGCATGGTACCGACCATGCTGCTGATTGGCTTCCTGCTCTTTACCCTGCGGCGAGGACCAATGGGAGGAGGCCCCGGTGGCGGGAGGGGCGGGCCCTTCAGTATGAGCGAGTCTACGGCGAAGATGATGAAGGACAACATTGAAGTGAAGTTCAAGGACGTGGCCGGCTGTGAGGAGGCCAAGCTGGAGATCCTGGAGTTCGTCAACTTCCTGAAGAACCCACAACAGTACCTGGACCTCGGAGCCAAGATCCCCAAGGTAAAAAATACAAGCACAGACTAACAGGACACTACACTAGCAGGGATTTTACTAAATATTCACCTTGAAGCTGCTGTAGATGATTGTATATTCAGTCTAAAACAGTGAAGTCAGAGTGTGCTAAATCATTTAACATCCATATCTCCACAAGTCTTTGTTCAAACGCTACCAAAATCAACACAGACATTCTCTAGATGGCCGATATCAAGTGTTTCAAAGGGTTTTTACATCCGTTCAATGGTGAGTCTGCAGTGATATTCTGTATCGTGCTGTAACTTGTACAGTTTGCACAACATTTTTGTTTTTGCTCAGTTTTGGATCAAACGTCACCAAAATAATCGACAACACACCCAAAAGCAGCAGAATGATGTGTGATTTGTTTTTTTGTTTTTTCAGAGTGTGGTAAGCATTTTAGGTTTAAACTAACAAAAGTTTCCGAGTCTGGCACATGGGATGTCATTGCCGCAACTTCCACCAGTAACTCAGTCGATGAGTCAACTTTTTACATATCTGAATCTAAAAACGTGTATTTTTAATTTAGTTATATTTTAAGCAGCCAGGAAGAGTTTGGGATTGTTAACTCATTCACTCCTTATGTAGCTCTCTTCGCGACAACACAGACACAGGTCAGTTCTTTGCAACGGGCGTTTATTGCTGTGGGCACATCGGGTCTCTTTGGTACATCCAGCCTCACACCATGTACGCCTTGAACGTCGTATATGCCTTATACGCCGTGAGAACTACATTGTAAGTGAACACAGTACAAATAAATCAATACATTATAGCTTAGCAGAGAAAATACAAACAACATCCAGATCAATAAAGACAATATAATAATACCTCGTTGGCCGCTTGTCGTGAAAAGAGGTTACTAAGTTCTTTGAAGTCTCTTGAATGTCCATTTGGTCGTCTGCATTAACTTCAAACCACATTTTTAACTTTAATGCAGTTTAACAAGCATCGGAGCTATCTGCTCCGCCGGAATTCAAGGCAGTGAGTGTCGACTTAAACCGTTGTAGCGGTAACACAGACAGAAAACATTAGTTCCGGGACAAACGTAAATATACAGAATGAGATAGATACACTGTTAACCACATATCATTTAGCAGCTTATTCTACCCTTTAGTTCTTAAACATGTATTACATTTTATCTTTACACCAAATTAAGTTATATTTGTTACATGAAATTATAACAGCAATATGAACTGTGCATCATGAAAACACAAGTATTTATGCAACAACACTTACACTCCCACCAAATCCCTAATTAACTTGAAATGTAGGATTTCTATACGTGGAAGGTCAATTAAAGGTGTTGTAAGACTGAATGAATGTAATCTTGTGTATGTGACTCAGTTAGATTCAAGTAAGGTAACTACTTTGTGAATGGGCCTTTCGAGGTAGATTCTTTTAGTTAGTGGCTGTCCTTTATCAGTAGTGTCTCCGACTAGTAGCTTCAACTTCCGCACCATACTGTCTGCACTAGGGTGAACTTCTACGACCCTGGCAAGCTTCCATTCGTTTCTTGGAGAGCTGTCATCTTGTAGAATCACAATGTCATCCACTTGTGAATTCCGTGTTGTTCTTTGCCATTTCTGTCGTTGTTGAAGGTTTAGCAAGTATTCCCGCTTCCATCTTTGCCAGAATTCATCAGCTAAGAACTGCACTCTTCTCCAACGTTTGCGCAAATAGAGATCTTCTTTGCAAAACTGCCCGGGAGGGGGCAGAATAACTGATGATTTCATCGTTAGAATATGGTTGGGTGTGAGAGGTTCTGGTCCATTGGGATCATGAAGATGTTCAACACTTAACGGTCTGCTGTTGATTATAGCCATTGTTTCGTAGAGAAACGTTCTCAGCGATGTGGTGTCAAGTCTGCTTGCGGATTTGTCGAGCATAACGGTTAAGATGCTTCGGATAGTTCGAATTTGACGCTCCCAAACTCCACCCATATGACTTGCTGATGGGACGTTCGTTACAAATTCGCAACCGAATGCTCGTTGACGTTCTTGGTCAATTCCTTTAAGCAATTCAGAAAACAGTCTCCTGGCACCCATGAAATTTGTTCCCTGATCGCATCTCAATTGACGCACAGGTCCTCTAATAGCTACAAATGTTCGAAGCGCGTTCATGAAAGCGTCTGTTGTTAAGTCGTCTAGTGTTTCTATATGTACTGCTCTGGAGCATAAGCAAGTAAACAACAATCCATAGCGTTTCAACTCTTTCCTTCCTTCCTTTACGATGAAGGGGCCAAAGCAATCGAGTCCGCAATAGGTAAAAGGAGGGGACATTTCTGTTCTCTCTTCCGGGAGATCTGCCATTTTTTGGACTTCTGTGGCTCTTCTGTATCTCCTGCAAGTTACGCATTTATAAATGTGTGAGGAGACAGCACTTCCGCAACCAAGAATCCATATTCCATTTGCGCGCAGCTCGTTCATGGTCATGCCTCTTCCTTGGTGATGTACACGCTCGTGATAGTGTTTGACTAGAAGGGCTGACACATGAGATTTCTTCGGAAGTATTGCCGGATGTTTTACGTCATGGTGTAAGGCTGATCGAGATAATCGTCCTCCCACTCTGAGAACATTGTCCTTATCCAAGAAGGCATTCAGCTGGCGTAACTTGTTACGCTTGTTCAGGGTGTTTTCTTTCTGGAGCTTGATTTTCTGAATGTCTTCAGCAAAAGCTTCTTCTTGCACCAGCTTGATAATAAAGATTTCGGCTTCTCTTCTTTCTTCAAGGCTAGTTGCTTCCTTTGTTCTTGGCTGATGTCCTTTGAATTCTCTGATGAATCTCTTTAGCCTAGCAGCCGCTCTCACTGCTCTGGACCAGTCCGAAAACTTTGTAAAGCGCTTCACCAGTGAATTCACCTCTTTCATCTTGACTGCATGAACATGGGCTTTGCGAAGCTCAGGATCGGTCATTTCAACTTCTCCCACCATTTCCTCTTTACATGGAAGATTCTGCTGCCAAAGAAAGTCAGGTCCTTTCAGCCAGTTCGACTCCTTCAACTGAACCGAAGTCAGTCCTCTTGAGGCATGGTCGGCTGGATTATTTCCAGAGCTGACATGTCGCCATTGTTCAGGATTCGTGCTAGCTCTTATACGTTGGATCCGATTGGCTACGAATGTGTGGAACCTCTTTGCATCATTGTTCACATAGCCAAGAACCACCTTCGAATCAGTCCAGTAATACTCTTCTAAGTTCTCAATCTCAAGCTCCCTTTTTACAACATCGCCGTTGCGCACTGAAGTCACAGCTGATGACAATTCAAGTCTCGGGATGGTCGTTAGCTTGGTAGGGGCTACTCTTGCCTTCCCCATGACAAGTGAACAACTGATCTGTCCTGTTTCACTTATTGCTCGGAGATAAGAACATGCACCGTATCCATTGAGACTTGCATCTGAAAAGTTGTGTAACTCATAACGCATGACTGAGTCAAAATGTGATGGAAGGTAACTTCTTGGAACATTCAGTGCTGCCAGGTGTGGCAAATCCTTAAGCCATAACTCCCATCTTGGCAGAATGTGTTCGGGAAGATCTTCATCCCAGCCTACCTTTTCTCTACATAGCTCTTGCAGGATCTGTTTGCCGACTAATATAAAGGGGGCTACAAACCCTAACGGATCGTAGACAGAGGCGACTGTAGAGAGAACTCCTCTTCTTGTCAGTGGGCTCTCTTTAACCACGACTCTGAATTTGAATTCATCAGTTTCGATGCACCACTGAACTCCAAGTGCTCGCTCGATGTGAAATTCTCCTAAGGCCATATCTTGATCTTTGGTCTGTGCACGTTCTTCTGGTGGTATTGCGGCGGTTACTTCCTTTTCATTGGACACAAACTTGTGCAGCCGAAGATTTCCTGTTCTGCACAAGGCTCTAGACTCTTCCACCAGATGAATGGCTTCATCGATTGTTTTTACGCTTATTAAGCCATCGTCAACATAGAAGCTTCTTTGGATGAACTTGATGGACTCCTCGCTGAACATTCCATGACCCTGAGATGCCAGATGTTTGAGTCCAAAGTTGGAGCAGCCAGGGGACGATGCTGCTCCAAACAAGTGCACTTTCATTCTGTACACTGAGGGTTTCGAGTCCAGATCGCCTTTGTCCCACCAGAGGAATCTTAAGTAGTCTTGGTGTTCCTTTGCGACATGAAATTGATGAAACATTCTTTCAATGTCGCACATAATGGCTATTGGACCCTTTCTAAATCGAAATAGTACTCCGACTAATGTGTTGGTCAGATCTGGCCCGGTCAGAAGATGATCATTTAGAGAGGTTTCTTGGAAACGTGCTGAACAGTCGAAAACGACACGGATCTTCCCAGGTTTGTGGGGGTGATAGACTCCATGGTGCGGAATGTACCACACTGATTGATTATCGAGTTCATTCCATGGGACCTTCTCAGCATCTCCTAGAGTTATTATGTCATTCATGAAACGGACATAATCCTTGTTATACTGCTCATTTTTTCTCAACTTTCGCTCTAAAGAGGCGAGCCTTCGAACAGCACATTGCTTATTGTCTGGGAGATTAGGTTTGTCCGTCTTGAAAGGAAGTGGTAGTTCGTAGTGGCCATCTTCCTTGTGCTTTATACCCTTCTCTACCTTGGACAAGAAAAGAAGGTCTTCCTGAGAAACGAGGTTGTCATCCGTAGTGTGATCTGCGAAATCGAATTCGAGAACCTTGATGATGTCTGTTGGACTAATCTCTTTGACCTGAGTTCTGCAGGCAAAGTGTACTTCTCTCTTTAACTCAACTGATTGATGCACTGCAGGCGTCACCTGTCGCACTATGATTCTATGACTGGTTCCTATTGCATCACTGCAGTCACTTTCTAGATTTGAGCAGCCGACTATGCTCCAGCCGAGATCAGTTCTCTGCGCGTATGGATGGTTCTCTTTGCCCGCCAGGATTTCCCTTGGTAGAAGAGCTTGCTGACAGTTATAACCAATCAATAGGCCTACTTCGCAGTCCAATGGTGGTGGAATCTTGTCTGCTAATTGTTCCAGATGAGGCCATTTTAGTGCTGTTTCAGAGGTTGGAATGTGCGATCTGTCGGCTGGGATAAACTCTCGTGTGAAAAGTGATGGTAATGGAATCCTTTTCTCTAAGTTGTATCCTCTCACTTGCAGGTTTGTTAGCTTTTGACAGGGTATGACTGTCGACCTTGTAGACATTGTGGATAGTCGCAAACTGACATTTTCTTTGTTTGTGTTGAGCTCCTGGGCCACTTCATCTAGAATAAAGGTTGTGTCGCTCTGTGTGTCTAGGAGCGCATAGACAAGAACTTCTTGATCTGGTCGTTTTGTGGATGAGATCCAGACAGGAACAATTGAAGAGGTTTGTGTGCTTACGCCGTCTTGTACGACTCTGTTTGTGGTTGCAGTTGCAGTCATCTCTTTGATGTTTGCCTTGTACTTTAAGTGTTCTTCTCCCTTTAGAGGTGATGACCTTTGACGTTCACTGACCTTGTCATCGTGCAAACATGTTGGATGTCTCCTCTGGCACCTTTCGCATGTGTTCTTGTTATCACATCTTCTCGAATGATGACCAGCCTTTAGACATCCAAAGCAAAGCTTCTCCACCTGTACAAACTTGACGCGCTCTTGAACTGTCTTTTCAAGGAACCTTCTACACTTGGCGAGAACATGCCCTGTTCTTTTGCAGAAACCACACGATGGAATGCTGCTCTCTGTTGTGTTTGTAGACAGTGTTTTAGCTTGTATGGGTTGGTTTCGTGGGTACCTTGGTTTCTCACTTTCCACATTCTTCAGCGCCTGTACCGAAGATATGGGATCACAAGCAAGATCTGCTTCCTTCGACAGAAATTCTACGAACTCTTTGAACGGTGGATACTCAGCTCTTGTTTGTCTGACTTCCATTGCCTTGCGATTCCATCTGGATACCAACCAGTCAGGCAATTTCAGTAGGATTTTTTGACTCTCATTGCAGTCGTTCAGAACTTCCAATGTTCTAATGTAGGGCATTGCTGTTTCACAGCTCCTAAGAAAGTCTGCAAATTCTCTTAGTTCAAACCCATCCTTAGAGCTTATTTTTGGCCATGCGTGCAGCTTGTTTCTGAAGGACTTCCCAATCACGAAAGGGTCTCCGAAACGCTTTTCCAGCAGCTGCCAGGCTGAGTCGTATGCTGATTCCGTTCCTAGTAGGACAAATCCTTCTACAGCTTTCTTTGCAGCGCCACCAAGGTACTTTCTAAGGTAGTACAGTTTTTCGTTCTTTGGAATGTTTTTCCTATTGATTAGCGCTTCAAAGGATAATTGCCAATCTTTGAATTTCAAAGGATCTCCAGTGAATAATGAGGGCTCTGGAGTTGGAAGACGATTAGCACTTATAGCTTCTGCTAGAACGTTGACCAAATCAGAGCTGTTCTGCACTTGAGGTATGGGCACTAAAGTTGATGGGGCTTGAGATACCAGTTGAAGGCTTTGTGGACTATGAAGGGCTTGCATTGTAGCTGGAAGAGATTGAGGAATGAACGGGGTGTTTGAGGCAAGAAGAGTTTGTGATGCGACTGGTAGGGATGGAGGACTGAATGGGGGACTTGAGGCATTGAGAATTTGTGATGCGACTGGTAGAGATGGAGGAATGAATGGGGGACTTGAAGCATAGAGTGTTTGAGGTTCTCCTGCTAATGCAACAGTATGAGGCAAGTCAATCGCTTTGAAGTTTTCTTCGATTTGGTCGTAGACCTTTACTCGAGCTCTTGCGGCATTCAGTTTCTTCACTTCTTCAAGACGTTCGAGTTTTCTACGCTGCTCTTGCATCGCTTGCTGTCTAGCAAGGTTCTCAGACTCAAACTGTGCCAGTCGTTGCTTATCTTCAACCTCTAACCTTTGAAGTTCTGTCATTTCCTTTTCTTGTTCATCCAACACCGCTAAAACCTCCTGCGATGCAGCAGCTTCGGCAGCAGCCTCATGTTTTTTAAGCGAGTGGAAGCTAGAGTTGACAGAACCACATTGTGATTGATGTGACAGTGGTCTTGATGGAGAACATGTAGAGTTCAGGATCGATCCAACATCAGGCCAGGGATCTTCTGTTGTGATGCCTTTAAGATGCCTTTCTGCCTTTTGAATGATAAATCCTGACAGCGATATACATGTGTCTACTCTACGTCGCAGTTCTGCTTCAGGAGCTTGGACTCTACGTAATTCTTCGTAAACCATCTTTACATCAGAACACGTAGCTTTCATGTTCTCAATTAGCTCATACAATTCGTCTTCGGAGGCCTCATCATTCAGTATTTCTTTGCTTGTTCTTGCGTGATACCTCCACTTCTCATAGAGTATTCTATACCGACGTTGTATGCTCTTTAGCTTTTCTTCTTCGAATTCTTTTCCCTTTTCTGTTAGGGTTCGGGTTCTTTCGCTTCTTCGTAGCCTTTCTACATCTTCTGTAGCTCCAATGTCTATAGTTTCGGCTTGAGCAGATGATTTTCTATTCTCATGACAGGTCTCAGGACTTGAGTTTGACATTTTGGGCTGTGTGTAAGCTACAGTAGGCTAAGTGTGATTAACTAGGAAATTTTAGTAATTATTTGAATCTTAACAGATGTGTGAAGACAGTGAGCGAAGTCTAACTCTGAATACGTAAATGTTGTACCACAAACTGTGTCAGTATTTAAACTTGTTTAGACTTCAAGTTAGCTTAAACTAGGAATTAGTTTGGCAAAACACAAACCTTAATTAACATAAACCTTAATTGTGAATTAAATATGCTCAAAAGGCATCAAAACACTTGTTTTTACACTTGAAATTGAAAAAACATCAATGAAATTACTCTTTAAACTTAGCTTAAGTTATACTTTAACTTCTGTTACCTTTCAAAGTATAAATAAAGAAAATAAATTACAATGTACTTTCCTTTAACCTTACTGAAACGTGTTAATTTGCTTAAGGGGCTTGAACTTTCTTCCTTTTAGATTTGTTGCATGTAACAATCATGAATACCAGCACATTAGATATTTTCTTAAACACAGGCTAAACAGTATGCAAGGGTAATAGACTTAAATCCTTAACTGCAATTTCCAAGTTAAACCACTTCTCACACCACTTGACTTAAGATGGCTTTGGTAGAGCTCTTTCTGGCCTTTATACGGAAAGTCGCACCTTTTAACAAAGTCTTATAACATTTGCTTGTGGTAGCTATGTCGACAGTGTGTCCTGGGCTTTGCTTATCTTACATGCTGGATCTTCATCACGTCGTTACCCGCCGTAATCTCGTCTTCTCTCATACCCGCGCCGAGCAGGTCGAGTTCTCACTGTAGCTCTCTTCGCGACAACACAGACACAGGTCAGTTCTTTGCAACGGGCGTTTATTGCTGTGGGCACATCGGGTCTCTTTGGTACATCCAGCTCACACCATGTACGCCTTGAACGTCGTATATGCCTTATACGCCGTGAGAACTACATTGTAAGTGAACACAGTACAAATAAATCAATACATTATAGCTTAGCAGAGAAAATACAAACAACATCCAGATCAATAAAGACAATATAATAATACCTCGTTGGCCGCTTGTCGTGAAAAGAGGTTACTAAGTTCTTTGAAGTCTCTTGAATGTCCATTTGGTCGTCTGCATTAACTTCAAACCACATTTTTAACTTTAATGCAGTTTAACAAGCATCGGAGCTATCTGCTCCGCCGGAATTCAAGGCAGTGAGTGTCGACTTAAACCGTTGTAGCGGTAACACAGACAGAAAACATTAGTTCCGGGACAAACGTAAATATACAGAATGAGATAGATACACTGTTAACCACATATCATTTAGCAGCTTATTCTACCCTTTAGTTCTTAAACATGTATTACATTTTATCTTTACACCAAATTAAGTTATATTTGTTACATGAAATTATAACAGCAATATGAACTGTGCATCATGAAAACACAAGTATTTATGCAACAACACTTACACCTTATTTTATTTTAAATCTCAAAAGTTGAGATTGTAAAAACCCCCAAAATGCCCCATCAGTTTGCCTTTACATCACTGACGATCATTTTTAAATCAGGCTCACTGTCCTGACTGACTGTCCTTGAACACACCATGGGGCAGGTTAAGGGTTGCTTTTTACAAGACACTACAAATAAATATAAACTAGATCCAGAATGTACCACTTACATTTTCACATAATACTACAAAAGTCCTAAATGTATTTAGATAATTAGCATAAATCATAATTATGGGGGAAAGTAAAGACTAGTTTTATTGTTCAAGAAGAGACGATTTATATAACATAGTTAAACAAGCATTAAGCAACATACTTGTAGTATTTAGGCGACTAATGTGATTCCTGAAGTTGTAAATCTACAGTTTATTGATGAGTTAAATGTCTTGTCATGTGGTATCCCAGGGTGCTATGCTGTCCGGACCTCCTGGGACGGGGAAGACTCTGCTGGCTAAAGCCACAGCCGGAGAGGCCAACGTCCCTTTCATCACTGTAAATGGCTCCGAGTTCCTGGAGATGTTTGTGGGCGTCGGTCCTGCCAGGGTGAGTGAAGGAAACCAGATCAGATATCTGTCGGACCAGAGGAGGGTGGGGAACGTCCTCCCTGCCTCGTGAAAAACTCTCTGAGATAACCTTTTGGTGGATAGTTTAGGAGACATTTTCCTACATTGAGTTTTCTCCTCTGCAGGTGAGGGACATGTTCTCCATGGCGAAGAAGAACGCCCCCTGCATCCTCTTCATCGATGAGATCGATGCGGTGGGGAGGAAGAGGGGAGGAGGGAACTTTGGAGGTCAGAGTGAACAGGAGAACACTCTGAACCAGCTGCTGGTGGAGATGGACGGTAGGCTGGACATGAACTAAATGTGTGATTCTTCAGGTTTGTGAGGTTTTAGGTCTTAACCGCCCGTCTTTTGTTTGTTTTGCAGGTTTTAACACGGCTACTAATGTGGTGGTCCTGGCTGGAACCAACAGACCCGACATCCTGGATCCTGCCCTGATGAGACCGGGTCGCTTTGACAGGCAGATCTACATAGGTAGAGTTCAACACTGAGCAGTGATATATATATATATATATATATAAGAGAGAGAGAGAGCTATTTCCTGGAGCCCCTGCTGACATGTGATATTCTGTCTACTGTAGAGCAAAGAAAAGCAGCAATCCTTCTAACTGAGAGGCTGGAAGCATCAGATGTTTTGTACTTTTACTGTGAAAAATGACCTTAAGGTTATCAAAATAGCCAAATAATTTTGTTGTTTCAGCTCTACATCAGTCGAGAAAGAAAATAACCTCTGCACGAGTAAAATGTATCCTGATAAAGATTCATTAGGGCTGTACCGAATGTCTTTTTTTTTGTTGTTGTTGTTTTTTTTACATTTGAAGCGTCTCGTGAGGTTTTCACTCGTCATCACCCTAAAAATCCTCAATTTGAATAAAGTAGGTCATTGGATTAAATGAGTTAGACTTGAGTTAGAGAATTGGTTGGTTGCAGTTTGTAAACGTACGATTCAAAGTTGGCCCCATGCAGAGAGTGAATAAAGCGAGTGAGCGGCGTTACTGAGAACAAAACAATGAATCAGAGAATTTTTTTTATTAAATTAGTTTAGATTCTTTATTGTCTTTTTCAGGAAATTTGTTTCCACCATTTCTCCATACATAGCGTCACATTTAAACAAGATGAACTCGCCTAACAACATATCAAACGGCACATTTATACACAAATCAAAGATACTTTCTTACTTAGCGAGTAGGTTTGTTGAGTAGTGCCATGGCAGAGGGGGTAAAACTCCTGCTATAGCGAGCCTGTTTCCAGGCCCTGATGGGAGCAGAGTGAAGAATGGGTTCTGTTTTACTAAACAAAGTAATGCAACGTTCCCAGTAAAAGACCGTAGAAAACAAAATTTAACGTGTGTTCTGCACCACAGAGACGACACATTGAATAAATCAGCTTTTCCTCTTCCAGACTGACAAGATCTCAACTGAGCACGCAAAGCTATCCGCTTCATAGATACATTATATATAACACAATTTTAACTATATTCATATTCTGTTATTCTACATGTGCACAGGCTTGGTTTAGTCTGTATATCAACAGTTGTTTAATCTCAGCAGACGCAGAGTTGTAGAACAACGATTCAACAAAGATCCAAAGATTTATGGATCCTCTCCATCAGCCTGCTTCCTCCCACATCACGTAACTGATTCTCTCGTCTCCACTCAGGTCCCCCAGACATCAAGGGCAGGGCGTCCATCTTTAAGGTCCACCTGCGACCAATCAAAATTGACCCCAGCATGGACAAAGACATTCTCGCCAGGAAGATGGCCGCCGCCACCCCGGGATTCACAGGTATGTGACAGCTACATCACAATGTAGTGCTTTCGTTAAGACTGTTAGAGACACGTAGGGGAATTTAAAATATGATAGTGTAGTCAGTCAGTTTCTTGCTCCACGCAACACCAGAGAAAAGTAAAATAAATACCTTTTTAGAAATAGTTGGAAACCCTTAAAAATCTAAAGTTTTTTTTCTTATGGCTCAAACCAGCATTTTAGAGCTGCTTGCAGAAAAACAATGTTGATATTAATAAGTATAACTAATGTGTTCAGTGTCAGAATTTTCAGATGTTTGACGGCTGTATTTTCCGCTGTGAATGAATCAGGAGCCGACATCGCTAACGTCTGCAACGAGGCAGCTCTGATCGCAGCCAGACACCTGAACCCGTCCGTCAACGGCAAACACTTCGAACAGGCCATCGACCGGGTCATCGGAGGTCGGTGTTTTTATTCATTCCCTGTTTTTGTTGTTCTCACTCTGCGTCATGATTATGTTCCCTATTTTAAAACCTTTCATGATGTAGAATAATAACATAACTGATACTGTCTGTCTGTGTGTTTGTTTTCAGGTCTGGAGAAGAAGACTCAGGTCCTGCAGCCCACAGAGAAAAAGACCGTAGCGTATCATGAGGCCGGTCACGCCATCGTGGGCTGGTTCCTGCAGCACGCAGACCCACTGCTGAAGGTTTTTTTTTTTTTTTTCTGTTACTGCTGATGCACACGTTTATACTCTGTTTGGTACATCTCTGAAAATTTTTTAAACTTGATGTGAGTCAGAATAAAACTTAAATTAGTCTGTATTAAATATTATCCCAATAAAAAAAAAGATCATAAAAACACTCAAAATACAATTATTAAAATGAATTAATAAAAGTATAAATAGAAAATTAATAAGTGATAAAAAAATAAATTACAAATAATTGAAAATGCTTTAAAGAAAAAACAAGAAAGTTCTTTATTTGTATAGCACTGTACATGCAATAACTTTACAACTTCAGGATTGAAAATGAAAATGGACAACAATAAACAAAATAAAATGTTAAAAACAATGGACGCAACAGGAAATTTCAAAGACGCTGACAAAGGTGGACTACCTGTAATTAAGAGCAAGATGAAAAAGAAAGGTCTTTAATTTCTTTTTTTCAAAAACAGAGAGTTTTCTGTTCTAGGATCTAGAGTGAGGACGTAGCAGGTTTCTCCTGGGAAACATTATTATAACTTAAAGACAGTGAGCGGAACAGCCAATTCTGAAAATGTGCAATTTAATCAGAAGTAAAACTGAACAGGAAAGTTGTGAATTGATTGAAAGGTGTTTTTTTATCAGCTTGGTTGCTTTTGTTGTTGCTCTTTTGACCAAGATGCAGTTCTATTAATCACCTCCCCAGATAAAGTGATCTAATGTACCCACTGCAGAGCAGAGTGGTGACATGTCTCTGCTGTGTGTCCAGGTGTCGATCATCCCGCGGGGGAAGGGTCTGGGTTACGCCCAGTACCTGCCCAGAGAGCAGTACCTGTACACCAGGGAGCAGCTGTTCGACAGGATGTGCATGATGCTGGGAGGCCGCGTGGCCGAGCAGGTCTTCTTCGGCAAGATCACCACCGGAGCTCAGGACGACCTGAAGAAGGTCACACAGTCCGCCTACGCTCAGGTACACAACACACACACACCTGCTTTGATCCTGGATTTAGCAGTAGAGTGTTTTTCCTGCTGTGACACCGGTGCCTCCTTCCTGCACCCCCCTCCAGGTGGTGCAGTTTGGGATGAGTGACAAGGTGGGGCAGGTGTCGTTCGACCTGCCCCGGCAGGGTGAGATGGTCATGGAGAAGCCGTACAGCGAGGCCACGGCCGAGCTGATTGACGAGGAGGTCCGAGAGCTGGTGGAGCGAGCGTACCAGAGAACCATGCAGCTCATTGAGGACAAGAAGGAGCTGGTGGAGATGGTGAGATACGTCATGGGTGTTACCTGGACCTCTGCGTAAGTTTGGTTCAGTTTTTTACCATCTTGTTACTCAAAGGAGAAGAAAAGTTCCAGAGAAGAAGAAGACGATGGAACGATTTGTGAAATGTTGTGGAAGGTGGAGAAACACAAAACTTGTGTTTCATAAACGTCTTCTAATCAGTTTTAACACTTTGAAGTACTTACATTTGAGTGTGCTGACTATTTTGTTGCTTCGGAGGTTTGAGAAGGATTGTTCTTTTGATATTTAGTTGCAGCATAGATAAGATGCTTGCCTTTGGTGTGGGAGACCCGGGTTCGATTCCCACTGTGAGACATCCACCATTGTGTCCCTGAGCAAGACACTTAACCCTTCGTTGCTCCAGAGGCGTGCGACCTCTGACATGTATAGCAGTTGTAAGTCGCTTTGGATAAAAGCGTCAGCTAAATGTAAATGTACATTCAGTAATATCAGCTGATTTTTAAAGGATTTAATTTTAGTTTTTAGCAATGACCGTTGTCTTTTTAACTTAAGAGATTCATGTAATAAAAAGACTTTTCTACCAAGACTGAGAAATGATAAAAAAAAAAAAACGTTAAATAAAATTTCCGCCTTCTCTCCCTTTTGCTGATGAAGTAGCAGTAAAGTATTCATCCCTGACTTCTTCTTCAGGTGGGGAAGCGTCTCCTGGAGAAGGAGGTCCTGGACAAGGCGGACATGTTGGAGCTGCTGGGCCCACGGCCGTTCGACGAGAAGTCGACGTACGAGGACTTTGTGGAGGGGACGGGGAGCTTCGAGGAGGACACGAGTCTGCCTCAGGGCCTCCGAGACTGGAACCAGGAGAGAGGAGAGGAGGCCGAGGACACGAGCCCGGCTCAGGACAAACAGCAGGCCGTGTAGAGTCCGAAAACTCTGAAGAGAAACAAGCTTTATATCCAGCTGCAAAAAAACAACTTAACGCTGACTCACAGTTTCACAGAGCCTGGGAGGTGTGAGGGGGGATTTTTATAATATAGATGACCAGCAGCAAGGTCTCAGTTTCATCCAGTTTGTCCCCTCAACACTCTCAGATTTGATTTTAATTTTGGACCGAGACATTTGGGTTTTGTCTGTTCTAAAAAAAGATGTACAAAAGAGAAAGAAGAGGGCAAATGAAATGATAATTCCTGCTCTTAAATTGGTTTAATTAAGTAATTCAAGTTTATTAATCACCACTTTGAGAGAATGTTTCTGCCGCCAGGCTCTGCACCATCTGCACTCAAATGTAGAATTTACTTTGATTCCACTGAGGCTGCGATCAGTTTGTTTTTTCACCGTTCGGACAGGAAGACTCCAAATCGCCTTAAACAGGAGATAAACAGACTGTTTTTAATATTCCTTAAGCGAGTGTACATGGTGCACATTTACAACAGGCTGATTTTTATTTTTATTTATTTCTGCTCCCTGACTGACGAAGTGACTGTCTGAAGAAGTTTTCTGCAGCCAAATGTTTCGCCGGGTTTAGTGTTCATGCCTACAACAGAGCGACTGTCAGTTTGAGCTCTACGGAGTTTGGATTTCTTTTATACAAACACCTTGATGCTGTAAAAAGATGTGTAGATGATTGTGTACATTTTGTGTGATAATGACTAAACAGGAAGCTGCTACATCCACTGACTAATGGGAATTAATATTTCATTTTTCTCTGAAGGATTTCTGCTGATTCGAAAGAAAAATCTACAGTTTTCTGATCCGTCTCTGCAGCAGAGTGAAAGGCTCGTCTCTGTTTTAATTATTTTTAATCATCGGCTCCCCTGAAGGATAAAACCAATTAAACTCAAATTAACAAGTACTATGTTTATCTGCCAAAAACTATTAGAAACACATAAGAGAGGTGCTGTTACAGTGCACAGTGTTCCTCTCTGAAAAGTCTCCTAACAGAAGAGATAAAATGCAACGTGTCCTGCTATGTGAAATTCGGTTATTGTGTCTTTAGTCCCTGAAACTTGGTCTTTGGGGTTAAAATACAGATTGCAAACCTCCACCTACGTTGCAGAATGTAGGTTATTTAAAACGGTAAAAAAGAATAAAATAAAAGGTACACGCTCATTTGACTGGTTCCAGATCAAATTGAAGCATTTAAAGGCAACATTAACACTTTAAATTATAATAAATGTAAGACTCGCTTGATTGTAAGACAGAAATCAGCGGATAAAAAAGTACAAACTTATATTGAAAAGTCTTTTTAAAGACGTTTAGAATTTAAAACCTTTGTCACAAGAAGAAAAATAAAAGATTTCTTTCCAGTTTAACACCAAGAAAAGATTTTCATGGATTTTATCTGATTTAAGGCCTTTAATTGAAGTCATTTTAGACTTTAGGACCTGCAGAGACATCAATAATAAAATCACACACGTGCACAGTATGAATAACTCAGACACCGCTTCCATCTCAAGGTTTCTGTAGCAGGCTGCTGGAATATTTGACTTATCAATAACAGTGTCCGTAGGGAAACTTTCTTTTTAATGCCACGTTCGTGTCGCCGCATTGTCCAGCAGGTTGCGACGTCACTGACTGTGTGCAGAGTGTGAACACGCATCTGCTGGGAATCTGTGTTCCTGCAGTCTGTTAACAGCAGGACGGTCCGACTGACCAGCTGCTCAATCTGACGAGCTTCAGACTTTAGTGTCCCGTGAGTCTTTGAACGCTGCTTCAGAGGTTTGTCAGGTTTAATATTTAATAACATCTTGTAAAGTCAGGAAACATTCAGAGGGATGAACAATAAATATTCTTTATATCAAAATCACAGTTTTAAAGATTACAGTTTTCAAATCGCACGAGCTGCAAGTTTAATTATTTGGGAAAATTATTTTGGGATTTGGGAAACATGACTCAGACAAAAAGCTAGATCCCTGTGCAGTGCGCTACAGTCTCTAATCCAGGAGGCTGATTTATGTGTTTCCTTTCAGACTCTGGGACGATCGTTTGAAATGATTCATGTAAAATGTAAGTTTGTTAATGAAGCTGTAGGAGGCTCGCTAGTCA
>NW_024044570.1:33150-49615 GCF_014851395.1 Micropterus salmoides | reverse complement strand
AGGGACACCAAACAACTACAAAAGATACAAAACATGACCACACAGGGACACCAAACAACTACAAAAGATACAAAACACGACCACACAGGGACACCAAACAACTACAAAAGATACAAAACACGACCACACAGGGACACCAAACAACTACAAAAGATACAAAACACGACCACACAGGGACACAAAACAACTACAAAAGATACAAAACACGACCACACAGGGACACAAAACAACTACAAAAGATACAAAACATGACCACACAGGGACACAAAACAACTACAAAAGATACAAAACACGACCACACAGGGACACAAAACAACTACAAAAGATACAAAACACGACCACACAGAGACACAAAACAACTACAAAAGATACAAAACACGACCACACAGAGACACAAAACAACTACAAAAGATACAAAACATGACCACACAGAGACACAAAACAACTACAAAAGATACAAAACATGACCACACAGGGACACAAAACAACTACAAAAGATACAAAACATGACCACACAGGGACACAAAACAACTACAAAAGATACAAAACATGACCACACAGAGACACAAAACAACTACAAAAGATACAAAACATGACCACACAGAGACACAAAACAACTACAAAAGATACAAAACACGACCACACAGGGACACAAAACAACTACAAAAGATACAAAACATGACCACACAGGGACACAAAACAACTACAAAAGATACAAAACACGACCACACAGGGACACAAAACAACTACAAAAGATACAAAACACGACCACACAGGGACACAAAACAACTACAAAAGATACAAAACATGACCACACAGGGACACAAAACACGACCACACAGAGACACGAAACAACTACAAAGATACAAAACATGACCACACAGGGACACAAAACAACTACAAAAGATACAAAACACGACCACACAGAGACACAAAACAACTACAAAAGATACAAAACACGACCACACAGGGACACAAAACACGACCACACAGGGACACAAAACAACTACAAAAGATACAAAACACGACCACACAGGGACACAAAACAACTACAAAAGATACAAAACATGACCACACAGGGACACAAAACACGACCACACAGAGACACGAAACAACTACAAAGATACAAAACATGACCACACAGGGACACAAAACAACTACAAAAGATACAAAACACGACCACACAGAGACACAAAACAACTACAAAAGATACAAAACACGACCACACAGGGACACAAAACAACTACAAAAGATACAAAACACGACCACACAGGGACACAAAACAACTACAAAAGATACAAAACACGACCACACAGAGACACGAAACACGACCACACAGAGACACGAAACAACTACAAAGATACAAAACACGACCACACAGAGACACAAAACAACTACAAAAGATACAAAACACGACCACACAGGGACACAAAACAACTACAAAAGATACAAAACACGACCACACAGAGACACAAAACAACTACAGTGTGACTACTGCAGAGATACAAAACATCTACAAAGAGACACAGAAATACTGCAGAGATACGAAACATCTACAAAGAGACACAAAACAACTACAAAGAGACACAGAAATACTGCAGGGACCAGTACCAAAAAATCATGCTTTAGAAGATGTACGTCCTTTTCTGCTCTGTGGTGTTATGATGAGTTTTCAGGAAGTTCAAGTCAGTAAATTCCGGGATTTCAGGCCATGGGATTTTTGTCAGGATTTAACTCCGCCCATCCCTCCAATCCCAAACAGGCTCTCCAATTACACCCACACACCATCAGTTGAATAGGATTTTTCCATTCGTCTTCCCGGAATGAAGCCTTTCTCCCTCTCCTCCCATCCTCCCCTCCCCTTTTCCTTCTCCCTTTCTCTCCCCCTTTCCACCAGTTACAACAGGCACCGGAAGTCTCAGCAGACATCCCACCGGCGCCTCCTCCTTGTTATTTACTGGAAACCCCGCCCGCCGGGCTCCCTCTGGCAGCTAAAAGCAGCATCCTCCGGCTGCCTCCTCACTTTCCTTCGCTGCAGTCGGAGCTTCGCGTGTCTAAAAAACTAACAAGTTACTGAACTTTTCGGTGTATTTCCGTCTGTAAACATGGGTCACCAGATCAACCCGTGCCTCAAACGCACCTTCACCGTCTTTAACATCTTATTCGCGGTAAGTTCGTTAAAAAATGGCCGCCTTTTATCTTCTGCTGGGGAATAAAAAGTGCGTAGTGGAGCTCGGAGTCAGTCGGGCCCGCTCGGGCCTGACGGGTTTACGACGCCGTTTTTAGACTTTTATCAGCGATTTATATGTTTTTTATACTGAAATTAGTCAATAATCAGCTGATGTACTGAGCAGTAAGGTTTTTAATGAGGAAAAACAGCAGTGTTTGCATGTTTATTTATATTTATCCTCGTTGCAGACTTCAACTGAGGCTTAGAAAAGTCAAACAAACCGATTTTAAAGTTCAAAATGTTTCTTCTGAATAAATATAATATCTTTTTCATAGTTCGTAATGTTTAGTGTATGTATGTGTGTATACGCAGTGATATGAGTTTATATGTGTGAATGTCAAAAAAAAGTGCGGTCATCGACTGTCTCATGTCTCAGGATTGTTTTGGAGACTTTAAAACACAAAAAAGTAATATTTTTAAAATTATTTTATTTTAAGCATTGTTGGTAAATAAGTTAGGGCTGTAGTTTCAACATTTTCATTTATCAATCAATTTGTCTAGTTTGTCTAAAGTTAGTGAAAGCTGCCAGTTGTAAATTCCAAGGTGATGTTTTCAGATGTTTTGTTCAACAATGCAAAGTTAATTAATTCACTATAATGTAAGACAAAGAGTCCTAAAAGAAGCTGGAACTATCAAATGTTTGTTATTAATACTGAAAACGTGATCAAAATGCTTGCTTTTGTTTTTTGTTCTCTGCTGGTTTCAGTCTGAAGGCAAAATGACTTTTTAATTTGACAGTCAAGCTTATTTAATTATTAACAGTACTTAGAGAGGCTTTTCTGTTGGTCACATTCCAAACAGTTTCCTTGTTTTGCAAAGTGCAAGTTAGAGCGTTGGCAATACTGGATTTGTGATGCAGATATTGCTCATTGAACAATCAATTTATCAACCAGCAGACTGATCATCATGTCAAACTATGCAATGGTGACACTTGTCATTAAATTACCTAAAACTCATATTTAGCATATCCAAAATTCAGCTTCTTGAGCAAACACTCAAAGTCCCAGCATGCAAAGCTCTAAAACCTAGAAAAGAGAAGTAGAACAAGATTAAACTGCAGAGATAAAACAACCTGCAGTGATCTGTGGCGGCCGACCTCCACTAAAAGTTTCAAATGAAGTTTTATTTATGAAGCGCATTTTAAAAACAACCAGAGTTGACCAAAGTGCTGCATAATAAAATAACGTAAACAATAAGTCGATAAATAAAGTAACCTTTTTTTTAAATAATTGATGCGTCATCTTTCATCAAAAGCACCAAATATAAGTTTGCAGCTTCAACGATGTCACGATTTTTAAAGTTAACCAGTTTTACAAGTTTGAACAAAAGCGGAACATTGGCGGGGGGGCGGGGCTTGTGCAGCCATCAGATTTATCTTGTGATTGTGATGGACTTAAAGTGGCACTTCCTGTGTGCTTTAATTGTTGTGGTGTTTTTAGTTCTGATCAAACTCTTGTTTTTTGGTTTCAGCTTGTTGGCGCAGTCATCATCACGATCACGCTGCTGGCTCAAGTCTTCACCAACGTCAATGGAGACGTAAGAACAAACACCGTTTTGAACGTGTAATTAATGAACAAAAATTAAACAGCTCCTCGCCATATTAACCTGTCAATCGCCTCTTCTTCCTCCAGCTGGAGGGTCGGGACACCGGCCTCCTCGTCCTGTACATTGTGGGCTCCGTTACGATGGTGATCGCCATCCTGGGAGCCTATGGAGCCTGCAAGGAGAGCAAAGTGTCCCTGATCGTGGTGAGTATGACGATCAACTGACGCACAAGCTGTACAGGCTGATGAAACCTCAGAATAAAAGAGGTCATGGCACAAACTTGTTGTTAACAATCGTTTCATCATACAAAAAAACATCCTGGCCTCATGTTCCTAAAGCAGACTCTGCTTTTGATTGAGGTGATTTTGAAAAAAAGAAATTTCCAGATTTAGGTCATTTGTGACTCTGAGGGGAAAACCAAACCAAACCAAACCAAGCTGCTGCTGCTGCTGCTAACACACACCTGAGGAGGACAATGAGAACAGAGTGTGTTTACACTGTCATTTCCTGTTGTTGTGAGTTTGGTTTAAACAGAGCGCTGCAGGTTTGTTCCTGTCCAACACTTTATTTCCCCTCTGTGACTTTAAAAAAAACGGGGTCTCAGTTGGAGCGTTTAATAATCAGCCAAAGACTCTTTTATTCAATTTGTCTTGTTGACTGATTCCCTTTATTTGATGCGTATGTTTGCTTGATTTTCTTGAGTATCTAGTCAGCTGACATTTGACCTGGGGAAACACTGTATTAGCACATGTGTCTCCTGAAATAAGCAGCTTTAATGAAACCCTGTGATGCAATCTGTGGATTTTTGGTTATGATTGTGTAATAACTTCTTTTCCCGTCTACCTCTGCAGTTCCTGGTGTGTATGGTCATTGGAAGTCTGCTGATGCTCCGAGCTGGGATCCCCGCCGCCGTCGCCCGCCCCAAGGTAACAACCCTGCATGACGCTCGACAGCTGGTTCTACTGCAAATAAAAGATTCACCTGATTTAATTGTGAACAGGTTGTTCAGCTTGCTGTTCTTTTTTGAGCTGAACTATAATCTCAACACTTGGCTAACGTAAAATAAATATCTGAGTGTTAATTTTTTTTTAACACGCATACACACTTTGACTGTTTTATTTACTATATATATAATATATATCTCTCCAACGAAGGTTAAAGTCAAGGGCAACTGGACTTGGTTGAAGATACTGGAAGACGTTTCGTCCCTCATCCAAAGGACTTCTTCAGTTCTGACTGACTGGCAGGGAAACTCAGCTATTTAACCTCAGTGGGGTCGTTGGCCCGGGTCATCGATACCGCCGGTTCGTTAGTGTTCCTGGTTGCTGTGACGACAGTCGTTACAGTCGTTAAGACTACCTGTGGCCAAGACTGAACGACCATCGTTGGTATCTTCACCTGAGGCCAATAGGTTACGTTTGTTGAGTTTCCTGGGAAGTGACGAAAGGACAGCATTGTAAGTGGGGGATAAGTGGTGGCGTAGACCCCCTCCCCTGTTCAATGACGGCTTCTCAACCCTGGTGTAGATGCTTCCTGGTCACCTGGTGGTCCTCAAACGACTGCAGAGTCTTGACCTGAGGAGTTGGCTGGACTCTGCAGTCTACTTACATCTGAAGGACAGAGGACACTCGTTTGAGGACCACCAGGTGCACATTTTAGACAGAGAAGATGGATGGTTTGAAAGAGGTGACAAGGAAGCATCTACACCAGGGTTGAGAAGCCGTCATTGAACAGGGGAGGGGGTCCACGCCACCACTTATCCCCCACTTACAATGCTGTCCTTTCATCACTTCCCAGGAAACTCAACAAACGTAACCTATTGGCCTCAGGTGAAGATACCAACGATGGTCGTTCAGTCTTGGCCACAGGTAGTCTCAACGACTGTCGTCACAGCAACAAGGAACACTAACGAACCAGCGGTATCGATGACCCGGGCCAACGACCCCACTGAGGTTAAATAGCTGAGTTTCCCTGCCAGTCAGTCAGAACTGAAGAAGTCCTTTGGATGAGGGACGAAACGTCTTCCAGTATCTTCAACCAAGTCCAGTTGCCCTTGATTTTAACCTTCGTTGGATAACTATGACCTGGATGACTGAGAATCTTAGACATATAATTAATTTATATTTTTTATAGTGATTTAATGAACTGTAGAAAATGTTCTATTTATTGTCTGTTTATTTCTAGCTTTGGCAAAATTGTTGTTTTACATTCATGCCAATAAAACTAGATTAAAGTCACATTTTGAAGTTTTAATCCTTAAGATTTCGGCCCTTGCTGATGTTTAGGACCCCTGTGGTTACTGGTTATAACAGCAGGTGTGATTTTTAAATCAACCCTCGAGCAGCTGCTTTGTTGGAAATCCAACAAAGCAGCTGTTTACAATTCAGCAGTGGTACAAAATATATTAAAGTGTGTTTATAGTGCTGAATCATGCTCCAGGCCTCGGCACAACCCACAGGGGTCACTGCGACTGTTTAGTTGTAAACATTAGGAAACCTTGGGGTGGATTCTGTTGTTTAGACCAGATCGACCTGAAAAGTACATCTTCTATTCATCAGCAGCCAAACAAACGTGTCTGTCGTCTTTTTCCGGCCTGCAGCTCCTCAACTAACCGCTCCCTGTGGCTTCTGACTCTTTACTCCCTGACGGATTTAAAAATGATGCCCTCAGACGTTTTCGAATCAGTCAGCGCTTTTATGAGAAATACATATTGCATTTCCTTTTGGCTGCTTCACAGTGAAAGCCACTTGGTATTTTACCAGTGAGACCAAGACTTTTTAGCGATATTAAATTTGCTGAAGAGCACATTATGACTGGTTTAGGACTCAAAAGTAGAGTCGTTTAAGAAGTACTTTTGCTTGGCGGCGGACTTAAAACTTGACTCGGACCTGCTTGTCTCGACTTGTATAATAATGACTTGGCCAATTTAAAAAAAAAATAAATAAATAAATAAAATAAGTGTGTGTGTATATGCGGACACTGGCAACTAATTACTGAAAAGAAATATCAAAAATAAGGTTTTATATCCTTGAAAAGTAGTAGTAGTTTTATGCGTTTTAATTGTTAAACCAGGGCTGAAACTAACGATGATCTTCTTGTGAATTAATCTGGCGATTTTATTTTTTTCAATTACTTCAGTATCTGTGTTTCCCAAAGCCCAAGATGGCGTCTTCAAATATCTTGTTTTGGAGGAGGAAGGAAAACAGGAAATATTCACATTAGAGAAGCTGGAACTTTTTAATTAATTTTTTTTTTAGTCAAACCAATTAATCGATCCTCACAATAGTTTGCGATTTAATTTTAATAATTCAACAGCTAATCGATTTTTAATGGTTGCAGCTCTACTGTAATCCCAGGATAACGCTCTGTGTTTTGTGTTTGTAGCTGGAGGGCTTCTTGGAGGAAAAGTTCCGCGCGGTGCTGCCTCTGGACAAAGCTTCTGAGGATGTGAAGGACATGGCCGACGCCATTCAGACACAGGTGAGAGACACACACACAGAGACAGTCCAAAGAGTTTTATGAGGTTTCAGCACAACACAGACAGAGCTCCATATTGTCCTCATATTGAGATACAAGGTTATATTTGCATATTAAATTAACTAAATATTAATGAGACCATAAAAGTGCCTTTTTAAAAGAATGGACATCCGAACAAATGAAGACTACATGATCTGCTGAAGAGAGAATCAGCTGTTCAATTCATTTATTAATAATTTAATTAATTAATTAGCAACTATTTTAATAATTGTACAAACATTCACTTATTCCAGCTGCATTTCATTTGGTTTTGTGAGTGTTTGTTGGAACAAAACAAGCCATTTGGAGAGATCACCATATGGTTATAAATTCAATGGGCATTTTCACTATTTTTTATTTTTATTTTTTTTACATTTTTATAGACAACATTAATTGATTTTAAGAATCAGGGGCTAACGTTAAGTCGGCACTTTGGTGTGGAGCTCAACTTATGTTGTAATTGTAAAGTAGTAACGTTAAACAAGTATTCCCAGAAGCTGAACGTCAGTTGCGCCGTGAAATGTGGAAAAACAAGTACTCTAACCAGGGCTCATCAGCGTTTCTCCGGTAAGGTGCAGCCCCATCTCTGACGTTAGACTTCTGTGGAAATAACGCCTGACGTTACATCCAAATTATACGATGCTGGTGTTCGCTAAATCAAAACGGCTCAACCTCATCGGGCCGATGAACAGACGGATCGCCATGTAAGCTGAGACTCTTCAGGCGGACAGATCGAGCTACGTGTTTGAACAGTTTACTTCCCTGCTATAAAGCTGTTGTTGACAGTTTCCACTCCCAGAATTCCTCAGCCAGCTGTGGCCCGAGCCGTCTGATTGGCTGACAGACGCGTCGCCAAGCAGAAATGTGCATCAATCGAGAGTTTAGTGCAGCGAAGAGGAAGTGGATTAGTTAACTGTCTCCATACAGTCGGCTCAGGTCACCGCTGCAGTTTGGATTATATATCAGTTCCTGTTTTTTTAAAGAGGAAGACACTCACCGGGTTGTTCTTTAACTTCCACATTTTACTCTGAAAGTGGGAAAAAAAACTAACAAAAAAACAGAGGAACAAATGTGACATCTGTCATATTAAATTATCTTCAGTTAGTTTCTTGAGGAACAAACTTTTTAGTTTTTAAACACATTGTTTTTCTTATAGACTTTGGTGCAGTCGACTTTCTTAACAAGCAGTTTTTGTGCACAAGCCTCAAAAAACACCCAAATTAAACTGGTTTATTCTGCTAATTTAACAGAATAAACTATGAATAAGACATTTCGTCAAGTTTCATGTTCTAAAACAAGCGGCCGTTGCCTCAGTGATGGTGACATCTTAAAGAAGTTCACACAGGCAGAACTGCGAGGCTTTGTGGGTTTAAACAACTTAAAGTTCGTCTGTGTGGAGTGACTATTCCACTGCACGCCATCCCAAGTAACGCCCGTACACAGTGTCTGAATTTATTACCTAAACCTAGCAGATCTTTTAGTCACAGAACATCACCAGTAATACAAAGCATTTTCAGGAAACGGTAGAGCTTAAAACAAACGTTGGTGAGCCCACATGTCAGCGGTTGAGCAGATAGAAACTCTTTTAAGCATCAAAGCAGCGATTGTAACTTCCTACCTGGCTTCACTAGGACTAACTGCAAACAGTATGCAGCTAAACACTGATGTCATAGTAGACTGTTACTACAGTTGGTATAAAAGAAATGTACAGTTTAATATGAAGGGAAATCTTCATCTTTTAATCTGCAAACTGTTACTTTTCCCGTTTAAATGCGCAAATATGGCAGCTAGTAACAATACTGTGTTCTCAATTAATCATCTAACCGGTAAGTAAAACATCAGAAAACGCAGAAAAATATATTATGATAGTATCCTACAGCCCAAAGTAACATTGATGCGTCTTGTTTTATTCTGAAAACCCCAAATATTCAATTTACATCAGGTTGGGACCAAGAAAATCAGCAATTTCTCACATTTAAGAAGCTTAAACTGTGAAAGTTTTGGCTTTAAAAAAATAAATTAATAACATAGTTAATATTTTGATAATCTATTAACTATCAACTAACTGATTTATCTCCCTCCTTGCTTCACATCATTTCATTACAAGACTGCAACACAATCTCTTCTTCATGTTACTGACAGGAAAACGCTGATCACTAACCACCTTCTTCTTCTTCTCTGGTGTTTAGCTGCACTGCTGTGGTCTGTTCAGTTACGAGGACTGGGAGGGCGACATCCCCGACTCCTGTCTGTGCAACCAGGTGGAGGAGATGGAGGGAAAGTGTCAGACTGTGACCTACAGAGTAAGTTTCAAACAAACGCTTTATCTCCCTAAACTGTGTTTTTAAACGGCCGCTCACTGACGTTTTCCTTCTTCCAGCTGCTCATGCTGCAGAAGCAGAGGTCCATCTACATCAAGGTGAGTGGAGCCTTTAATTTAACTCAAAGCCGACTGAACACATCGTATGAAGATAAATTAATATCACGTGTGAACAGGAAGTGACCTTTTCTCTCCTCCCATCTGCAGACCTGCTTCCCCATCATCATCAGCTACGTCCATATGATCGCTGACATCACGATCGGCATCATCTTCACTCTGGCTATACTGGCGGTGAGCATCAAGAACCCTACAATTTACAATTTATTTAGTGACGTAATGCAGTCCCCTCTCAATTTCAAACGCCTCGTGGTTTCACGCCTTTCCGCAGCTGTTACGGTCAACGTGCTGCTCCGTTCATAAACATAAAACTTTGCATCGTGTAGCATGATGAACATGTTTGTATGTGCAGACAGGCGACTCTTCAGCGACCGCTAAAACTTAGAAGCTCATCTATCGGCTTATAAAAGAGGAACGATGAATAGAAATATTATGGCAATATTAAACAAGTGCAATATGCAAATTGCAATAGATGCAGGTGTGTGTGAGACGCCCCGCCTGCAAATCCTATCCTCCAGACGTAAGGGAACGTGGTTGTTCAGTACAGACCCTCAGCAGACATCACGTTGTTTTTATATCTTTGAAATGCAAAAACTACCATTCGCAGTAGAATCGTGACTCATCTGTGAAAGTATGAAGCTGATGCAATGCTCCCTTAATGAACCGAAGTGGGTGTGTTTTTCCTTTCACCTGCGCATTTTCAGTTTGCACACCTGAGCAGGACATGCCAAAGAACTTGAAACGCTTGGTTGAGGAGGCGCAAAGCTTCAACTGCAACACAAATTTTGACAGACATGAAAGAAAATGGATCCATCAAGTTACTAACGAGTATTCCCCGAGCCCTGACCTCAGTAACGTAGGAGGAACAAGTGCTAATTAGGGCTTATAATAAATGTTTGATTTAATTAATTTGAATCATGAACGAATCAGCACTTTCTCTATTAATATATTTATTTTGTTGAGGAACAGGAACCAGTATTTAGATTCTTTACTTAAGTGAAAGTATGTAAGTATAATCAGGAAAATGTACTCATGAAATTCATGTTAAAGCAGGATTTTACTGTTCTAGATGTTTAAGGTTCAACTATTTTTATTATTTTTTTGGATCTGACTGCAATTAATTACTTATCATTATTTATTAATCCGCTGATTATTTTCTCCATTAAACGTAGAAAAAATCTGAAAATAGTGAGAAATGTCGCCCAGACCCCAAAGTGACACATTCACAATGCTTGTTCTGTCAGTCTAAACCTCAAAATCTTTATAAAATACATTAAAATAATCAGAGGGGGAAAAAAATCTGCAAATATTCACATTTGTGAACTAATGAAATGTTTTTAAACTGTTGGAGTTTAATTTATAATAAAACGTATTTTCATGTGTTTTGTGTGTAATTCTATGAATCTCTTGATCAATACAACATTAGAAAATGCTTTTTCATAATATCCCTGAGTCTTTAAACAAAAAACCTAAATAATTTAAGGAACCAAGAAATCAGCTGACTCTCACGTTGGCGACGTGAAATTTATGGCATTTTCAATTGATTATCATTTGATGATTGCGACACGGACAGAAGACGGTAATATTTTCCTGAATAACGGCAGTTTTGAAGCTGAAGCACTTAACTTAACTCGCCTCTCTTTGTTTCCCTGCAGCTGCTGGGCTTGATTCTGTCCTCCATCATGATTCACCAGATGCGTTACCCGGACCGACCCACCATCCTGCTGTCTGTCCCCACCATCTTCACCACTTCTCCTCCCAAATACCAGGAGCTGCACAACCCCCCACCGCCTTACTAGAGGAGGAACACCGCCACCTGCTGATAGCTTGATGTTCAGGAAGCAGAGCGTTTGTGTTTTATTCTTGAGGTTGAGGCGATTTATGCAGACTGTGTGTCCAAAGTGCCTTATGTTACTGTGAGGAGTCTGGACGGTTGGCTCCATTGAGATCAATGGAAACCTGATAGAAACTTTAACAAAAACACCACTGGGATTCTTTTTTCTTTTTATTATAATTTCTTTTTTTTTCATGTGAAGTAGCTTTAAACAGATCTGCAATGTTATGTTATTAGTTGAGAGTGAATCTGATTGGTCAGAAGGCGGGCGCAAGGATTTCATTTCGATCTCAAAGCAAAGTTGTTGTTTAAGTTTAGAAGAAAATAATTTGCCCACCGTGGGATAAACATTACAAAAGTACTTTTAATATCGAAATTGTGACTTTTTTTTTTTCTAAGGCGTTTGGCTCTAAAATCCTCTTCTGGAGACACATAAATGTTTAAGTCAAGATTACAAAATAATTTTAGATCTCAACAGTATATTTTATGTAGAGACACTAATTCTCTAAGACTAATGTCTCTATGTCGAAAGGCAGACCTTTTTTTTTTTTACTGTTTGGCCCTAATCCTCGTTTGCATACAACATAATCAAGAAAACATCTCTCAATATGCAAAATTAAAAAAAACATTGAGTTGAATATTTAAATTTATACTTTTTTCTGACAGTTTTCGTGTCATGTATGTTATACAAAAGAGAAGACCAAAAGAAAACCCTAAAAAGCTGTGAGAAGGTCAAAATGTTTACTTTAATCTCAAATTTTCTACACTTTAGAGGATTAGAGCCAAACTTCATAGAAAAAGTCCAAATTTAAAGGGTTTTTTCGTGACTCATCGACCACAAACATCAACTTCACTTGATCGTGCAGAAATCTTTACCAACTGCCTCTCTGGCCTTTCTTTTCATTCCACACCTTTTTCAGGAGAGCTTCAATCTTTTGTTTTTCTTTCGCTGCACTTTTACTGAAGATTGTTTTAAAACCTTAACTCCTCATTTAGTTCAACAAATGTACAAAAAACAGCAGCATATGGCCTCGTAGTGCCTGGAGCATTGTTTGTCCTGCTGAAGCACTTATATGAAAAAATAATAATTTTGAGCTGCTAGCTTGGCTGTAGACTTAAACACTTTTGACAGTGTAAAGTTCTTCCCAAACCTGGACTCACTGTTTGACTTGACACATGGCACTTTTGTGTACATGTACATCCGGTACTTTGTGTTCGGGAATGTCAGTGTACTTTCTCTGTTCATCATATCATTACGTTTGTCCTAAATAAACCTTTTAATAATACACATTAGAGCGTAGAGCAAGATGTAAAAACCTGTTGGGAACATTGAAAAATCAAGGATTTTCTTTTGGGAAAAAAAACTTGAGTTGCCATGTTGATGAAGCTTTAAAAGCACGTACTGTTTGGAGTTGTGAGGTTTAGACAGCCTAATATTTTTTTTTTTATATATAGTAAAAAGGGAGAAAAACAGTCACTTTATTAGATGAATAAGCCGATTAATGTCTGTAAAAGTGGGGAAAAGGGAAATACTTTTGATTTTTCTTCTGTTCTTTGCCTTGTTTGATTCTTGTGAGCAGACATTTCCAAAGACTTGCAGAAATAAAAACAATAAAAAACTCTTGTGTGAAATACTAAGGAATGTATGTATTTCTTTAATGATGTACTTCCAGAGTAAATCATCAGTATGTTCTAACATGTTGTGGGGAGAGTCGACCTATATGCCGGTGGTTTCCAATATGAGGGTCAGGATCCTCACAAGGGGTCGCAAGAAAAATAATTTCACCTTAAGATGAAGTGTTTTTTTTTTAGGCCAATACATTAGATTACAATTTGACAACTCATGTACCAAAAAGACTTTGAGGGGTCGTACACATTAATTTTCCGAGTTGGGGAAATAATTTTTGATTAACACCACAAATGCACCATAACTTGTAGCCTTGCAGAGCTGCTAGCATGGCTGGAGATCGTGACCAGCAGGTGGTCGTAATGTTATGGCTAATTGGTGTAAATAAAGGCTGCAGTCCTCACTGAATCCGAGCCGCAGCTCATTTGCAGCATGTCTTGCCCACAATTTATGTCTCTCTCTTTGGCGGTTCAATCACAAATTTGAAAAATCCTAGCAGATAGATTACCTGTTTAATGTTTAAACAGGTAATTCCCTAAAACAGCTGCTCACTTTGGGGTGTCCCCACTTTTGTTGTCAGCGGTTTAGACATTAACGGCTGTGTGATGTTATTTTGAGGGGACAGCAGATTTACACTGTTATACAAGCTGCACACTCACTACTTTACACTGGAGCAAAGTGTCATTTCTTCATGAAAAGATATAATCAAATATTTACAAGAATGTGAGGGGTGCACTCACTTTTGTGAGATCCTGTATATTCTCTGCTGGTTTGAGTCTTTTTGTGAGATATTTTGATAACAAATTTTTAAATCGCCAGACTTATCCTTTGAATGCGTGCACTTTATTTTCTCCTCTACTTACCTAAAGCATATTTTTATTCCTGTAAAAACCCATTTTGAAGAGAGTAAAATGTAAAAATGTCATTGTGCATGTGAAATAACGACAATGTGTGCGACACCTCCATGCGTTGTGTAAATCATTATAATTGTTATTTTTACAAAAAACACTTTGACACTAGCAGTTTAAAAAATTACCTTTGAAAAAAAAGTGCTCTGATTATTTTTTCCTTTTCAACCACATGTTTTAGTTTTTCTGTTATTCCACACTGAACAGGACAGCGTTTAGCTTTTCTTCTATGTGCGCAGAGTTTCCCCGAAAGGCAGATAAAAACGTCCCGTCTTGATGTTTTTCTTTTGTACAATGTCACTGTAGTTTTATCAGTAAGCAGGGAGATTAATGGAGCTACAGGCCCGGTGGAAAACACAGTAAAAGTACACAGCAAAGTACACAGAAAACCTTCGTTCATGTACAGATTTCCATCACCGCCATGTGAATATAACTTATTAAATAATTGCTGTTCAGTTGTTTTTTTATTTACCATTTCTCTTAGAAAGTAAAACAAACAAAGCATTTTACAGAAATCAAACATGCATGCTTTTACTTCTCTGTCCAGGAACAGAGAGAGTGTGTGTGTGTGTGTGTTAAAAACCGTGTGGAGGAAGAGGAGGATGAAGGAGCAGCTGCACAACACTGCGAAAGCCATTATTATATTTAGAGCTGAAACACTTAGTCAATTAAATAAATCACAAAAGATATTGACAGAAATTAAGTTTTTTTAAGCACAAATATCTGAAACAATCTGTTTTGAGCTTCTGAAACGAGAGGATTTGCTGTTTTTTCCATTTTATATCTTTGTAAATCAAATAATTTGCTGTTTTGATGACAAAACAAGCGATTTAAAGGCGTCTAATTTTCTGATGTTTCAAATAAATGTTGCTGCAGCCTGATTTCTGAATATTTCTGCTGTTAAACGTTTTAATTGATTCTCCAGATTATTTTTAACAAACTGATGTTTGTTAAAACTAAATAAAATTTAGGAATTAAAAGAAAAGAATTAACTACAAATATCAGAGTGTAGTTAATTTACAGACTGAAAAACGGAGCAATCGTGAATCAAAAATGTCAGAACATTTCCTGGTTTCAGTTTCTCCAATGTGAGTTTTTCTGTGTTTTATATTTTTATAAACAAAATATCTTCCATAGTTGGATAAATAAGATAAATTATTATTCTTCTTCATTAGTTTTATATCAGCATTTTTTAAAATCTCTAAACTTGACTTTAACGGCAGCTTCAGATTTATTTTTATTATTATATTTTTCTTCTCACAAAACCGGAAACATTTTTAATTTTCAGGTTTTAAACTTCCTTTAAACGAAGTGTGCAGCTCTGAATGAAGTGAGAGATTTATTGATTTAATAAACGTTATTAAAGGACAGGTTCCGACTCCCCGTCTATATTAAGAAAGCACAGAATAAAAACTGAGGACTGCTTTCAAAGTTTGCACCAAATTCACTTCACTGCAAGTTGCTGACTGGGAATATATATAAAAGAAATCTGAAACAGCTCTTCTACACTTTCAAATTTCACTGGACCTTTTGTGACTTATCATTTTGCAGCCACTCGGTTATTGACTTTGTGGTTTTGGGTCAGTGTTACTGCTCGCTCTTCGTCCCTCCTATCGACGCCGACCCTGAAGCAGCGACTCTTTCCGAGATGGAGGACAGTAAAAGTTCAGCTGAAGCTAATCTGAGGCTTCAACAGTCAGACGGAGTCAAATCAAGTGAAAGTATCCCGTCGTTTTTGGCACCAGAACTCACTTTAAAATGTTGCTGCCTCCTCTTCCTCGCTCTGTTGCATTGTGGGCCAACAGTGTAAATCAACAGCACATTCAAAATCAGGCGGATTTGAAAGGTCAGCAGGTGGAGTTAAGGATGTTCTTTCACGCTCCTCATTCAGACTATTTCTGTGACCTTTCTAAAAACAAGACGACGCATCAGCCGATGTTATAAACACGGGACAAACACATTTTTCTACCAGGACTAAAGATGTCCACCTGCTGAAGCCTCGTATTCACTTCAGAAAACTTTCAACTCTCCATCTCTCACAGAGAAGTTGTGCGAGGACGGTGAGTATATTGAAACATGAAAGCAGGTGAACCTGCCCTTTAATGTTCCTCTTTCATCCTGCAGGTGGAGCTGTTTACTACAAACTGTCGGCCGGCTGCTCCTCCGGGTTTGAAAACAGGAAACATATTATTTTTTAGATAAATATGATGATTAATGGAGGTTTATACAGTGTGTGTTTGTGTGTCTGGATGCATGTTTTATCCCCCCACCAAAAAAACAAAAACATAAATCCCTGCTGAAGTTTGAGCCGCCATTTTATGTCCTCAAGAGTTATTTCAGTACTTTCATTAATGTTGCTAAGTATTAA